>NC_054385.1:130019805-130320430 GCF_017654675.1 Xenopus laevis | reverse complement strand
CACTCTCTAGCATCTGTTTGTCTATAGAACTCTCTGCCTTGAGCTATCAGACTCTTCTCTTCCTCCCAAACCTCTGAACACTCCATAAATACCCACCTATTTATAATAATTTAACAAACAACCCTACAGATTAAAAATAGGATCAGAAGTTCCTGCTCACAAAATCTTACAATCTAAAGAGTTTTTATAACTATTAAAACATAAGGAAGGTGGGTTATTATGAGTTGATACCTGTACAATCAATATGCAATGAATATGTTTCACTAAACAGTTGTGTCTTTTGAAAGCATTTGAAACTTTGGGTCATGTAGAAATGTGGATCTTTGAGATGTAGGAAAACATTTTTCAGGTGGTAGTAAGTGTAACTAGGGAATGTGGCCTTTAGCCATAGGGGATTATCTGAACAAAGAGGCTGGGCAAAGGCTTTATAGAGTGAGATATGATAAATCAATATTAGTTTAGATACCTTGTAATCCCAAAGGAAAATGTAAGCGTAAAGTGACCCTTGAAATTCACAGTACTAAGACAATTCATTATGGTTTTGCAAGCAACAATATTTGTTACTTTAGGACTTAGTGTCTAAAGCTTTTCTTTCCTTCAGCTTCTTCTCCTTCAATCCATAAAAATTTGAGTATTTTTACAAATTATTATTAAAAATTCAGACAGGTCTACACAGATATTCCAAAATCTGAGTGCAACCAAGGTTCTTTTTCTGTAAGTCTTTGGCTACAATTAGAGAAAGAGGGAGTGAACTTCAATCTGTGGAATTTATTTGATTATAATGGAACTAGGACAAAGAACAAAGTCAAGGTTAATCTTATAACTTTATAACTGTGAACACATACTAGAAGACAGTATGTGGCATTTTTTTAACCAAGAATGTTCCATGTGTTCTGTACTGCAATGCCAAATAGTCCAGACACTTATGCTGCCATACAGGTTCAATAACTAGTAATAGAATAATGAATTTATTACATATATAAAAACATAGACGAAAATAAGATAAGAATATAATAATTATAACTACAGAAGGAAGAGGTTTTACAAAAGTAAGTATTAAGAGCTTATTTAATTTAAGTTTTTTTCAACAAAATACATTTATCATTTGTTTGTGTTTATTTTATGTAGGTTTATTTAGGTTGATGAAGCCTCCATGGGAGGTATTTTGAGTTGAATCATATAGTAGACTGATTATCAATGGGTAAATTGTGTGGCACAGTTTCTCTAACTATGAGCTTTACCCAAATAATTTGCTCTGGATGAGACCTTAATTCCCAGTGGTTGAGCCCTTGCAACAGTGTGGAGGCAGTGTGTTGTACAACTGTAAATAGATGATGTGCACAATAATTGAGCACCAGTGGTTCTTGCAACTTAACCAGAGAACTTTTATTTATTGAATAGAGTAATCCCCAAAGGAGTTCTCATAAAGATGAGCAGGAACTTGGAACAACAGAGGATTGGTATATACTCACACGTACAGTGGTCAGCATAAATCCCAGTAGGGATGAGAACATAAGCAGCACTTGAAAAGGTACACCCAGCTTTCAGCCATTATCCTAAGTGGAACCTAGGGGAAGTACTACAATCCCTAAATCTGTATAATTAGTCTCTACTTCTGGGTAATTGGTACCTGGGATATTAATCCCACTCACACTCCTTGGTGGAGCGTCAAACTGCTCAGCTAAATAGCCTGACTATATGTCACTCCTAGAGTGACCTATGAAAGTGTGTAGCCTATCCTTACTTGATCTGACCTGTCTAGGTTCCTGCCTGCTCAGGTAAGGGAATTAACAAAATGGACACTGAGCACATGGCTGCTCAGGACTATATACTGTACTTTAGCATAGTGCCCTCTACTGGACACATTGAACCACAGGGGGCATAGTTATATGCATGATCAGGAAACAGTCCCCCCCTCCTAACTGCATTTTAGTACCCAGTTTAGGAGTCTATACCATTAGGGTAATGCCATTTAAATAATAGTGGGGCTAATTTACCAGTCCCCTACATTTAAATTCAGACATTTGACTTATCTTTAGTTTAAAAAAGTTAATGAGTGTCCTGAGTGCATGCTCAAAACTGAGTTTATCTTTGATTCACCAGGTGTCAGGAGTTAGTAGTCAAAGTTGTTAAACATTCATCAGAAATTTAAGATGGGAGTGAAAGAGCAGGACTGTGTTTGGGCATAAGTATCTTAATACATTGATCATTATGCTCTCTCCGTTGCATCCAATTTATAGTGCCCCATCCTTCACGGTGCATTTGTAAATGACCCTTACTATCAACAAGAATATATCTTAAGGATATAGGAAAAAAAATTTGGATGGTTCCAAGAATCAGTCAGTGGGGTTACAATGGTAACTTTTTCTGCTTTCCACCATCTCACCAGCTACAATTTATTCATAAACAACAAAACTTGCTGTCATAATAATTTACTCCATAGATTTAGGGGGTTATTTATTAAAATCAGAATGCCAAAAATGAAAAAAATTAGTTTGTTTTACTATAAAATCAGATTTTTTTTCATAAAACTCGAATATTTTGAGATTTATTATACTCTGAGGCTGGAAAAATTCAGATTCCGAAAATACTCCATCCCCTGGGTCCTGTAGAAGTCAATTGCAAAGGTCCTATTTCAAATTTGAAGATATCATGCTTTGCACTGAATTTTGAAGGATTTCCATGAAAAATGCAAGTGTTTCAGGCATAAACCCCCCAAAATTCTGTTTTGTTTTGTTTTTTTGCAAAAATAGAATTTCTCGAGTTTTTTTCCAAACTGATTTTATTACGTTTTTTGATAAATAAGGTCAAATAAAGTCAAATTGTGGATTCTAGTTTCGAAATCAGATTTTGATAAATAACCCCCTTAAACTCTCATGGTGCTTCATTGTGTTAAATGCATATGTGCCTTCAGGAAGTGTAAGACACATTTCTATCAGGTATCAATGTATTAAAGGATGCATGGACTTTTGAGGTACAGATTTGAGACAACTGTTCCCCTGAGGGACTATGGTTCTGCCATGCTTGTGCTGTAAGTTTTTGGCAACAAAGTGAGTGACCTGAGTCTGTGGAACTTATTTGACTATAATGGAACTACAGTAGAATAAACAATGAAGCTAAGATTAATATTATAACTTTATAATTATAATCACAGTTCAGGCATGGACTTTTGTGGTACCGACTTAAAACTATGGTTCTGCCAAATTAATAACATACATTAGACACTGAACAGAAAGCAGAATTTGCATTCATTTATTGCATTAGAAAAGGAAATGAATTATAATAAACACTTGGGTTTCTAGTTTAGTAAGGCGTAAAAATTCCAACCTCAGAGAAAAAACATGAGCCTATTTACCATGTAACAAATAACAGTTGCAAATAAGTGTTATATTGGCAATAGCCTGTCACTAACACTATATAGAAACGTTGTGAACTCTGGTGCCGGTGTGATGATGTGCTGAAATGTAAAACCATTCTACCATGTGCAGAGCTGAATTTGACCCAAAAAACAAACATTCTCAAAGCTCATCTATGGGGACCTGAAGTCAATCAAATTATTTTCCACATTACTAAGAATCTGTAATAATGCAGAAACTGATTTGTGAATCTGAACTAAATGTTCTTTTTATGATGAGCAGCAACAGTTATCACCACTACAAACACTTTATAAACCTGGCGCTGAATCTCAGTTTCTTTGTCCAGGAGGAAAATTAAACTATTGCAAAACATGAAAATTTAATATGAGCTTTATTTCATGGAAATAATGGGCTTTTTAATGAAACAATATAAACATATTACTTTTCATAGTGTCTGATTTTGATTACCTCCATTACTCCGGTCCGTGCTTTACTATAAATGTATTCGGCACAAATAAGAACCCAAATCTCCACTAACTGAACTTCAAGCTGGGCCCCCATAGCTCATAACAAGGTTACAGATATATAGAAACATTGGGGTAACAGTCACCCTGCTATAGTTCCAGGGGTACCCAGGGTACAAATAAACACTCACCCCAAAATCCCCCTAACTGGCCTTCAGGCTGGGCCCCCTTAGCTCATAGCAAGGTTACAGATATATAGAAACATTGGGGTAACAGTCACCCTGCTATAGTTCCAGGGGTACCCAGGGTACAAATAAACACTCACCCCAAATCTCCCCCTAACTGACCTTCAGACTGGGCCCCCTTAGCTCATAACAAGGTTACAGATATATAGAAACATTGGGGTAACAGTCACCCTGCTATAGTTCCAGGGGTACCCAGGGTACAAATAAATACTCACCCCAAATCTCCCCCTAACTGACCTTCAGACTGGGTCCCCTTAGCTCATAACAAGGTTACAGATATATAGAAACATTGGGGTGTCACCCTGCTATAGTTCCAGGGGTACCCAGGACACAAATAAGCACTCACCCCAAATCTCCCCCTAACTGGCTTCAGGTTGGGCCCCCTTAGCTCATAATACAAATACCAAAACAACCTGTTCCTCCTCTTCAGGCCAAGAGTCCTGTATTATACTGACTTCAGGCACAGATGTTAGTCTTGCATGAGGGTCCTAAGGCCTATCTAATCTCAGCTTCCCTTTTCACTGGGCTCTATCTGACGAGATGTCGCCGGGGTAACTGGCTCTTCTTTACTTCTTAGTAGAGCCATTTTTGATCAAATAGAGCCTACCTCTATCTCCCACCACCTACAGTGATATCTAAGGGTCAAAACCTACTACTAGCTTTCTTAATTGATTACTCAATGAGGAGGCAAGCACTTGGCTCTCAGGCATCATTCACTTTTCTGGCATCATTAACTCTTCTTCCCACTTAACTAAACTCCTGCAAAATCCCCTCTAAGTGCCACAGAAGAGACCCTGCTCTAGAAGCTCCTCAAGTGGAATAATACATAAAACTTTTTCTCAGGGCCGGGCCAGGCACACGACATGTTTCGGGCTTCAAGGACCCTTTCTCAAGTGTGTGGACATCCTAGGCAACCTGGCCGGCCTCCACACCCCCAACGGAGCAAAGGAGGGGAGGGAGGAGAACGCAATAGAGGAGAGGGGAGGGTAACAGGAGGGAGGGGAGAGTGACGGAGGGGTGGGTGACAGAAGGAAGGAAGGGAGTGAGGGGTCCAAAGCCGGCTAGGGGTAAGCAGAAGACAATTTTAGAGGTAGCTGCCAAGCGCCCACCTATCATTGCGCCCTAGGCAGCTGCCTCTTCTGCCTACCTCTAGTTCTGGCCCTGCATTCTTACAACATGGCTGCCTCTACATTATTCATGGTAGTCCTGTCTTGCTTTATGGCATACAATCCTAATTAAGACTACCAGAAGACTCCTAATAAATACACTTTGCTTGGGTTGCATTAGTAGTGTCGACCTAATAATTGTGCAAGCCTCAAATCACTCTTTTTTGGCAAATGTTTTTTTTAGTTTTTGAGTTCTTCATTGTGTATTACAGGCAGAGCCGTCATCTCAATGTGTAGTCAAGAAAATAGAATTCCAAGCTTGCAAAATAAAACATAATTGCGTATGTGCTACTAACACCTCTTTTAATCCTCAAATATAATCAGAAATTCTATAGTATCAGCAATATTCTCTCTGTGGGATTAAAATAGCGACAAGGAAGTCTGATGTATTTCACTTGTGCAAGTCACAATGTAATGTGCCAGAGGCAGAAAGGAAGTGGTTGGAACTCTAGAGATCACTTTAGGCTTTGTGGTTCCTTCACAGAAACCTGCAGTGGTTGAAGTTCCCTTTACTCTTGCCATTAACCCTTGAAGGGGGGTGTCAATCAAAAACCCACTTTTTGCATAATAAAAGCTAAGCAACTTTCTGCCTATTTTATTGTATATTGCACACTACCTTCCAATTTGATTTGCTGCAGGTTTCTTTCTTCTGTTTTGGGGCACAATGACCCAGGGTTTGACTGGGGTGTGCACCTATCCCAGGGGCACCCACACCCCCTCTTTGACCCCATCACCCACCTACTCATTTCCACCCCCCCGTGCTCTCACCTTAACTTACATGATCAGGGGAGGGAGGCCAGGAGGGTGATAGCAGAGGTCAAGTTGGGGAGTGACAGTGGAGGCTAGGCAGGGATTGGGTCTGGCTTAATCAGGCCCAAGAGTACTGGGATCCCCTGGATTTTTTCCTGATGTCCCATTGGCCCAGTCCAACCCTGGAATGATCTGTGCCCCCACATGAATACAGCACTTTCGGGATCCAGAAGCTCTGTATTCATGAAGGTCAGGACAGGAATAATGTTGGAGTCCCCCTACCCAACCCCTACCCATCACCTGACTTTTGCAGCATTCAGATGCAGTTATGAAGCAGTGATGGATATAGACTATAATGGGGCCATGTTTTAAGGACAGGACTGGCCTGTGTTCTGCAAGAAAGAATGTGCATTTAGGAATGGCCTCTTTCCCATCACCCTGAATGAGTAAACAAGTGATAAACAAACCCTATTCTTTCTGAAACGAAAGAGGAAGTTGAAAAGGGAAAATAGTTTAATTTTCTTGTTTAGAGCAATACGTAATAAAAATCATGGCTATTTCTTCTGGATAGCAGGTCTCATACCTGTAATATAATTTAATATAAGGGAACTAAAGCCACATAGAAATATGCAGGAAGTCTCAGCTCTGTAAATCCCCCCCATACCCTTAGCAGAGAAATATAAATTGGTAAATACAGAAGTTTAAAAGGGGAAGTAAAACTGAGGTTTCTGCATCTGGAGCTTTAGCTACAGACCATTACTTGGGGAGCTGCCTGCCGCTACCATGTCTCTTCTGCTGATCCTGCTCTGTAAGTAAATTGTGTTATTTTTCTACTTTATTCAATACAAGGAATGTTGCCCCATTGTAAATAATCTTCATCCTCCAATTAGCCCCTGTACTAATTTAGCAAAAATTAATTATTTAGTAACTGTGAATTAATTACAGTCACCAAATATAACAGCTCAATGTTATGATGCACTGACTGTACTTGGATTCCTAAATGTGACAGATTTTATTAGACTATTTAGATGAGTATTTGGCTGGTAACATAATAATATTAATGCTTCTGCTACTTCTAGTAACCAATCACAAGGAAGCATTTATATTTAATAATTTTTGAGTTTTGTTTCACTTGTGCTGGAAATAAAGTGCAAAAAAACAACAATCACATTATTGGAGTTTCTCCATGTATTTGCTGGAAAAAACACCCATTGACTGATTTTTTTTGCAGTTTTGTGAATGTATCCCCTACTGTAAATGATAAGGATATTAGAAGTCACTGAGGGGTTGTTCTGTGACCATATAAAGGCACAAGGCTGCAGGCTGAGTTATACAGGGAACTCTGAGTATCACTCATGTATTATAAGGGATAATGTACCCCCTACTGTAAATGATAAGGATATTAGAAGTCACTGAGGGGTTGTTCTGTGACCATATAAAGGCACAAGGCTGCAGGCTGAGTTATACAGGGAACTCTGAGTATCACTCATGTATTATAAGGGATAATGTACCCCCTACTGTAAATGATAAGGATATTAGAAGTCACTGAGGGGTTGTTCTGTGACCATATAAAGGCACAAGGCTGCAGGCTGAGTTATACAGGGAACTCTGAGTATCACTCATGTATTATAAGGGATAATGTACCCCCTACTGTAACTGAAAAGGATATTAGAAGTCACTGAGGGGTTATTCTGTGACCATATAAAGGCACAAGGCTGCAGGCTGAGTTATACAGGGAACTCTGAGTATCACTCATGTATTATAAGGGATAATGTACCCCCTACTGTAAATGATAAGGATATTAGAAGTCACTGAGTGGTTGTTCTGTGACCATATAAAGACACAAGGCTGCAGGCTGAGTTATACAGGGAACTCTGAGTATCACTCATGTATTATAAGGGATAATGTACCCCCTACTGTAAATGATAAGGATATTAGAAGTCACTGAGGGGTTGTTCTGTGACCATATAAAGACACAAGGCTGCAGGCTGAGTTATACAGGGAACTATGAGTATCACTCATGTATTAAAAGGAATAATGTACCCCCTACTGTAAATGATAAGAATATTAGATGTTACTGAGGAGTCACACGATCATAGAAATACACAACGCTAAACACTGAATAATTTTATACAGACGATGGAACTCTAAAGTGACTTTTTCTCTTTAGTACATTTTAGTAGGGATTATATCATTCATTTATTGATTTACTACATCGGATATATAATTTTAATACACAAGTTTCATCTGTCATTCAAATCACTAAGCACCATATATAAGGAAACATTTACAGGATATTCACGGCCGTTGTATTTTATAAGGGGATAATGGATTACAGAAGTCATGTGACACAATTAACATTACTTTGCACTGATTATAATCATACAGAACACTAAGCACTGTTTATAGGCTGTTATGGAGGTGATTAATGGTTTGCAGGTTTTATTCTCTGAAGAGTTCTGTAATGTGATAAAATCACATACCAAATATTAATATTAAAACAGTTCAGGCCATTTATTTTGAAACTTGCGACTGTAATTTTAAATGTAATAGGTATTTTACTGTAACCGCACTTGCAATTATCCATAACATATTTCTCACTTCTTTTTGTTTCTCTCTAGTGAGATAATCAATTGGTAGGAGGCTATTTGTGTGTATATATATATATATATATATGTGTGTGGCCATTTTATAAAATGCTGGATATAATTCTTTATTAAACTGAATTTTAGTACTTAAAATATCAATGCATAATAATTATTCTTTTCTATCCTTAGTTTTAACAGTCATGTCGACAGAAAATGCAGGTGAGTCTCTTATAATTTTTTTTTTTATATATATATATATACAGGTATGAGACCTGTTATCCAGAATACTTGGGATAGAATAGAAAAGCATTTAAAGACTAAATAAATCCTAAATGAAGACAAATTGTATCTTAGTTGGGATCATGTACAAGCTACTGATTTATTATTACAGAGTTTTCTCTTTACAGTTTTAGAAATGTTACAGTTTTAGGAATTTGAATTATTTGGATGAAATGGAGTCTTTGGGAGATCTACTGTGATTCAGAGCTTTCTGGATAACAGAAATATCTTTATATTTATATTGATATGATGATAAAATCACTGGATGGGGTATCTGTGCTTCTGTCTGCCGACACTAAGGGGCAGATTTATTGAGGTACGATTTTTTTTTTGGTGTTTTTGGGTTAAAAAAACTTGAATGATTCAAGTTTTTTTTTAAAAAAAAAACATCAGATATATGAGATTTATTATACCCAAATAGCTCAAATCCAACAATACACCATCTGAAACCTGTCAAGGTCATGTAGGAGTCAATGTCAGAGGAACCATTTGAAGATCATAACAGCCTCCATGATGTTCGAGTTTTATTCTGAGGGTTAACATTTAAATGATTCGAGCAATCAAGTTTTTTTTTTGCAGAAAACTTGATTAATTGGAGTTGCAGGTTTTTGCCATTCGAGTTTTTTCTTAAATAAGATACCATTCGAGATTCGAGGTCATTTGTATACATGAATCTCTAAGGTTTCCTACTATATTAAGAGAGACTTGTAGTAAATCTGGTACAAGATGGGAATGTGGGGGTCAGGTGTATTGTGGCCAAACATGTGTCCTCTTAGAACAGGGATCCCCAACCTTTTGAACCTGTGAGCAACATTCAGAAGTAAAAGGAGTTGGAGAGAAACACAAGCACGAAAAATGTTCTTGGGGTGCCAAATAAGTGCTGTGATTGGCTATTGGTAGCCCCTATGTGGATTGTCAACCTACATTGAGACTCTGTTTGGCAGAACATCTGGTTTTTATGAAACCAAAACTCCAAGCCTGGAATTCAAAATAGGCACCTGTTTTGAGGCCACTGGGAGCAACATCCAAGGGTTTGGAGAGCAACTGGTTGGGGATCACTGTCTTTCTATACTGCCACTTTCTATACTGCCACTTTCGTAAACAAAACATCTGCTGTAGGCTATGTTTAATATATTACATTATGTAAACATATTAGGGATGCACTGAATCCAGGATTCGGTTTGGAATACAGCCAGGATTCTGCCTTTTTCAACAGGATTCGAATTCTGCCAAATTCTTGTGCATGGCCAAACTAAATCTGAATCCTAATTTAAATTTAGTGATGGGAAGGGAAATCACGTGACTTTTCATCACAAAACAAGGATTAATACGTTTTAATCATCTTTATTTGCTACACAATAGGGTATTTTCAGATATAACTAATAATATGTTCCATTACAGGAGCGGCTGTCAGACCCATAGTGAACTTTTCACCAAACTGGGCCACAATATTCACATCCGAATCTGTAACTATGACTTGTAATGTAGATTCCACTGCACAAGGAGACCTGGGTTATTCCTGGTATAAAGATGGCAGCTTGATCGGTTCAGGTCAACAGAAATATACAATAGACACTGCCCAAGAGAGTCATAGTGGGGAATATAAATGTAAGACCCGTGACAGTGACCTGAGTGAAGCTGGTAAACTGACAGTTAGTAGCGGTGAGTATAAAAGCACATATTTACTGATTTAATTGTTAAATGTGGCTTTTTTCCTATCTATGGTCTTTATTCCTAAAAAAAAATGTAATAGTAAAACCTGTAGCATTAATCGAATCCCTCTGTTTAAACATTTCCATTATATTACCCCATTGCTGCTGATAATCCTTACTTTTACCTTTTTTTTAACCCAAATACTATTAAAAAAATGATTCTCCCTTCCAGATCTGTTAAAGGAGAAGGAAGCTACCGGAGCAGTTTATTTCCAATAGATTAGCCACAATAGTGCAAGCTATAAAACTATATTTATTTATATTTATTCTGTAAAAATGCTTTACCATACCTGAGTAAACCGCTCTAGAAGCTCTCTATTTGTTTAGGATAGCAGCTGCCATATTGGCTTGGTGTGACATCACTTCCTGCTTGAGTCTCTGCCTGCTCACTCATAGCTCTGGGCTCAGATTAGAGCAGGGAGGGGAGGAGGGAGAGAGGAGCAAACTGAGCATGCTCAAGCCCTAGCCCTGGAGGTTTAAGCTGAAAACAGGAAGTCTGATACAGAAGCCCATGAGTACACAATAGAAGGAAAGAAATGTGCTGTTTCTTTTGACAGAGGACTCAGAGCAGCATTACTTTGAGGGGTTACTTGTGTATTTATACACTTTCTGATAAAACTTACTGTACTTAGTTTTAACCTTTCCTTCCAACACCAAAAGGCACAGTCACAGGCAGGCAGTAAGGACAGGGTCCTATTTCAGGCTTCACCTCCTGCTGCTCCATAACTTGCATTTCTGAATGATGCTCTACTCATAGGATGGGTACAGTGTGTGCCTCCCAACTGCCAGCCCCTCACCAACACAGCACTAACTAATATGGTCAACAATGTATTCATGGGAGAAGCCGTTGGTCTTTGCATTTCAAAAATTTGTAGAAAAAAAAGTTGAGTTTTTAGTAAAATGTTATTGAAATGAATTGTTTGTCTGTCTACTTTATATTAGGCAGGAGGTATTTGATGAACAAATATGTCTTTTTTAATTTCCAGGTTACCTCGCCCTGAAAGTTCCACCCTTTGTGTTTGAAGGGGACATTTTGGAATTGTCCTGTGCCGCGTATCCTGGGTACAGCGCTGGGGAAGCTGAACTGCACAAAGGAGATCAGTCTATAGGTTCCTCGCACTCTGGGAATTTCAACATCGGAAGAGTAAACATGAAAACTAGTGGTTCCTACACGTGTTATAGATCAGTAAAACACCATTTAATTTATTATGGTAAAAAGAGCAGTGTGTACATTTCTGTAAAAGGTAAAAACTTTATCAGCCCCTATACCAACAATTTATTGAGGGGGTTTTAAGAATTTAAAAAACTATATTTTTGAGAATCTGTTCTTCTCTTGTGATTCAGCTCTGTCTATTTACCAAAGTTCATTGCAAAGATCAGCAGTCAGGGAACATATGATGTGTAAATGGGAACTAAGGGGAACGTTCTTGCAGCACAAGGGTTTTTTAATGACCCATTTTAGGGCAAATTCACTAAGATCCGAAGTTGCGCCAGCAACAGCTTCGCCACACTTTGCCAAGCGCAGTTTCGCCAGTGCTACGCAAATTCACTAAAAGAATTTGCGCTCAGGGAGGTGAACGGTAGTGAAGTTGAGCTAGCATTAATTCGTCAAGCAAATCGAAGTTAAGCTTGCGATGCCTAATTTGCATACGGCGCCAAGTTAAAGTACAATGGACGTATATGTTGCAGCAAATACATTACACTACACAAGCCTGGGAAAGCTTCATTAAATAAAATATAGTTGTTATATTGCCCTATACATGTGCCCACTGTATAGTTTAGGTGCCATACGTTAGGAAATGTAGGGGCGAAGGAGAATACCCCAAAAAAATTTACGATCTTTTTCAGCCTATCACCCTTAAAAAAAGAAAAGACGCCAGCGTTTTTCGGGACTTAGAAAAAATCTCAACTTGTTTTGAAGCAATCCCTATCTACTCTATTGCACTTCACCTGGTCTGAGGTGGTGAAGGCAAGTCTGGCGCAAGAGGTAACGTTCAGTAAAATGCGCAAGTTAGTGAATTAGCGTAGTTACGTCCCTTAGCATAACTTTGCCTGGCGTAAGGGTGCAAAGTAGCGCTAGAGTAGGTCCACTTCGCTAGTGAATTTACGCCAGTACCCATTAGTAAATTGGCAAAGTAATAAAAAATGACGTCACAATGGTGAATTTGCACTAGCTTTAGCCGCTTCCCACTTGAATGAATTTAGTGAATTTGCCCCTGTGTATTAACTGAATTATAAGGTCCCCTAAATCAATGGGCAGTAGTGATGGGCGAATTTATTTGGCAGGCGCAAATTCGCTGCAAATTTACCCGTTTCGCCACCCGCAACAATTAATGGACACCAATTGACTTTAATGGGCGTCACCTTCGATGCCGGCGTCAATTTTGCTGCTGGTGAATTGTCACCGGACTCAAAATTCCCGTTTCGGGAATTTTTTGCCCATTTTGTGAATTTTGCAGGAAATTCACAAATTTCGTGGTGAACCGAAACAGGACAAATTCCCCCATCACTAATGGGCAGCGTTAGATATGTTTTTTTTTTTTTAAATTAAACTTGTCTTTTTGCTTTTATAGAGCTCTTCTCAAAGCCAATAATATCTGTGAATTCAGGTCAAATTCAGATCAATGAAGGGGGTCACATGACCATAACATGTGACACAAATCTCAGCCCACACAGAGCGACTACAGAGCTACAGTTTGTTTTCTACAGAAATGGGCACAATGTACAGGGATTCAGTTTATCCAACCAATATGGAGTCTCCTCAGCTCAGCTGGAGGATTCTGGGAATTATACCTGTGAAATAAAAGATCAATCTGGGGGTGTGAAGAAGGAGAGTGACCCAAAAAGTATCCAGATAAAAGGTCAGTAAAATCTTGAACTGCCAAATATCTAATTCTTACTAAGGGAAAAAAAATCTCGGATGCATTTACTATTATTAACTTAAATGGTGCAAGATTGTCATTTTTAATTATTCAAGTATTGTTCGGCAGATATCGATTTTTGGCATATAATGTTTTTTAATTCTGTATTTTCATTTTATCCATTCAGCACAGAAGCTTTCTGGTGTGAGTGTGAGGCTTGAGTCGGCAGGAGGACAGGTTATTGCTGGGGAGAGGTTGGAGATTATCTGCTCAGTGGAAAAGGGGATGGGATTATTGAGTTATTCCTGGTGTAAACAATCCAGTCCCAGCTGTGACACCAAAGAGTCTTCAGCTTCGGAGCAACGGTTTGTGGTAGAAAGAGTTCCTGAAGATTATGGAGGAGAATATCAGTGCACCGTTACCAGAGTTGCTACTGGGAACTCCATGCGAAGTCGCAAGTTCTCCATCTCTGTCCAAGGTACCCCCTCCTATGACCTACATGTTGGTTCCCTCTCTGGGCAACAATACCCATGAGAACCAAGTCCCTCTAACATTCCTTGGTGGAGGCTAAACTGCTCAGCTACATAGTCCTGAGCATATCTGTCTCTCCTAGAGTGACTAGGAGATCGGAGATAACTCACCACTTTTATCTGGGATTCCACTCTTGATTCTAATCCCCTTAACATCAGTCTCTGGCAAAAAGCCTTTTGAAATACATGGCTTTCAAATATATATAATTTCAATACATTGCCACCTTGAAGCTAAACTGGAGAACTCTATTGGGATTATTTATTAAAAGGTTGATTTGTGTTTTCACAAAAATGTGAGCTTTTCTAGGGTAGTTTGCAGTAAAAGCTTGATTTTTTTTTTCAGGTTAATAAAAACCCCACAATGCTTTACAACTAAACTTGTAAAGCTTTATTATGCCCTGAAGCTTTAATTTAAAGCTTCAGGGCATATTAAAGCTATAGCTAGATTTTGAAAACAATCCAAAATTTATTGAGGTTGTGCAGAAGTCAAAATGCAGAGGTCCCTTGAACCATTTGCAGATGTTTGTAGCCTTCATGATGTTTGGGTTTTTTTAGTGGGTTTTGCTCGGGAAATTCGAGCGATTCAAGCTTTTTCCCCGAAAACTCACAAATTCAGTCTTTGGTAAATATCCCTTTTAAAGTCAGGAATTGACCCAGGAAAAGGAGCCCTTCTCCTTCTCCTTTGAGATCTCCTTCACAAACTTTATTATTTACCAGTCCCTTACATACAGATGAAGCCTTCTGGATTTTATCACACCATTTAGTGCCTCTAGATGGTGCTAGAGTGCAATGGCCTTAGTCCTCTAGCTCGATCTAGAGACAGTATTTAGCACTTAAAAATTATATGGTGCGACAAAATCCTGATGGCAATAAAAAAAGGTGTCTGGACAAAATCCAGATGACTTCATATGTATGTATTTAGATAATATACTCAGTAAATGCATTTACTTCACCCGAATAAGCCAAAAACAGTGTACTTAATGTTCTGCTCTGTCCCATGAGACACATTACAGTATAGGTAGAGATAGGGATAGATTTTCCAGTATTTACAATCTCATTTTAAAAATAAGAAAATTGCAACAAAAGTAGTTCCCCTTTGTGCTGTAGCACTGTCCATATAGTATATTAGACTATTTTGAGTTTCTCCTACAGTAGCATTGGTTCCAACTCTACACTGGCTAATTGTAACAAATCCTCACCCTGGTGGTCTAGTGGTGGTGCGGCAGGAAGGCCCGACGCGCCGGTCCTGCTCCTTCCATACTGGTTTCCTAGTGCGCGCCGTGCGCGCACTTCCGTATTTTATAGGCGCATGCACGCTGGCGTGATTACGTAAAATTCAAATGGTATTTAAAGGGACATTTTTTCTTTAGTCATTGCCTGTGATAGGTTTTGTTCCTGGTGCCTTGTACCTTGTGCTGAAAAGCTTCCAATCTGTTTGATTCCTGTTTTTGACCCTGCCTGGCTGTTTTGACTACTCTGATCTCTGGAACCTGACCCTTGCCTGAAACCGACCTGATTCTGCTTAACACTCCTGATTGACGTTCTGGTTTGACCTCTGCCTGTTATTTGACTCCGATTCTGCCTCATCCCATCTGATTGATTACCCAGTTTTGACCCTTGCCTACCTGACGATTCTAGCTATCTGCCTGCCTCGACCCAGCCAGTCTGACCACGAATCTGTCTTATCCTGTTGTACCGCAACCTTCGGCCTAACTGACTTTAACAACTGTCGTGCCCCTTTGCTTGCCAGAACTCCTCGCCTTGCTCCTCTCGAAAAGTCCAGGTGGCATCCAAGTACGCAGAGGGCTCCTCCCAAAGCCAAAGGCGGTCACACTACTGGTGAAGCCGAGCCGAGACCAGGGAGCTTGGCACTAGTTCTGGTTTAGGGTGCCGACCGTGACACTAATCTTTAAACATGGGTTCCTCAGATTTCAGTTTATATATACTCAGGGGTTTAGCTGTGACAGCTCTTGATCTAGCACCCACTCTGCTACTGGAAGTAATAAAAGAAAAATATGGACCACATTTCTTCCATATTTACATTGTTTATATAGGGGGACAAATAGTTTTTTCTGTCACATGGGACACTAGAAATTTCTAGACAAGATCTGACATTGCTGTACAACTATTTGTCTTAAACTCTTCCACTACTTCTATTTGTAGCACTGGCACCTGCATTCACGGTTTACCATTTTCCAATGCTGTTCATTGGTTTTGTGGTCTTATTCTGCCTTGATGACAATTTATTGGTTTTACATGCTGACCATTTGAGTGCATGTAGTATTGAATAATTTCTGCCAGATATATGAACATTTGTTTTTCTTCTCCTCTGTTAAAGTGAAGTTGGGCAAACCGGAGCTAAAACTTGGTCCTGGCAAAGTAGCTGTGGGGGATTCTGTGGATCTTTTCTGCGAGTCCAAGAGTGGATCTTTCCCAGTTGATTATGAATTCTATCACAGGAATGATTCAGTAGGGAAAGGTAAAGCTGAAAAGAAGGAAGATGCTAAATACCGGGTGACTGTCACCTCCATCACCATGACTGGACCTTACTCTTGTGCCTTGCAAACTGAGGTCTCCAGCAAAATGCAGCTCAGTGAGGGACTTGTTTTGTCTGTAATGGGTGAGTACTTTAACCTACATACTTAACAATAAACCTAAAAATACTCTTTATGAGCTTCAGTCATAAAAATTACACCATAAAACTTTCTACGTTAGGTTCGATTTAGTAGGGAAAGCCCCCTAAGCTTGCAAACAACTTGTACTGAGACCATTAAATATATCAGCTTAGCTTGTTCTCAAGGTATGTTCATAGTCTGGAAAGAAAGTATAATTATTTGTTTTTATTCAGTACAACTCAAAAATTCCAGCTTTACTGAAGGTTTTCAACCCTTTATTTAGTCATAGACTTAATAGAGAGACCCAATTCCCTAAAACTCAGATGTATGCTTGACCAATCCAAACTTAACGGTCTTGTGACCCTTATTTTATTTGCCTGATTTTGGTTCTAATATTGTTTTTAATTTTACTCGCTAAAAACAGGATTTTGGTGATAGCTCCAAGTCTTCTGTTAAAGGATGGTAGTTGCTGGTCACTGTAAGTATAGAAGTGCATTAGATTGAATAGAATACTTCTCAGCTGAAATTTTCAGTATGCCTGCAGTTAGCTTCCAGTGACCTCTTCTAATTTTATTATATTGTTTTAAACTTGGGAAACCTGATCCATTAGATGGAGAAATATTATCAGACGCAGACATTCAACAAATCTTAAAAATTTGAGTTGCTTAAAGGACATTTAAAAGGACAAGTCAATACTTATTTGTTGTGGACCAATATGTAAGATACCCTCTAGCCCCACATACTATACTTTTAAAAATGCATCATTAATGTCCCATTGTTTCTCTCACATTCCTGAATACTTCACTTGCACAAAATAAAGAGTAAAATTCCAAACATTCATTTTAGATTTTAAATTTTTACTCTACTTAGAGTTAAAGAATTAGCCGATACCAGTACATAGAGATGCTAAAATTATGGTGTGGGGATCACTCTTTTCCTGCATATCTTTAAAACGGGCACATTTTGTAGGTACTCACATTTTGTTTAGAAGTAACAAAATGACTACATCTAAAAAAATACTTTTTGTAAAAAAAAAATTGTAAATAAAAATATTTTTTGTAAATAAAAATTTTTTTGTAAAAAAAAAAATGATATATGTAAGAAGAATTCTGTACAATCAACTGTAGACACAAAGAGCTTTATGTTATAAAGTACAGTTGCAGTTCAGGGAATATGACAATCTTAATGTTCTAACAGAACCAGTGGCAGATGCCAGAATTACCCCTGGGGAAGATGAACTTGCAGTGACAGCAGAAGACAATCTGTGCTTAACCTGTTCTGTAGCAAAAGGCACTAGTCCCTCGTTCCTTTGGATTTATAATGAGACAATTGCAAATGAATCAGGACTGTTCCAGGTCCAAGAATCTGGGAAATTGCTTTGTATAGAGTCAGCACAGCTTCACCATGCTGGGACATACAGGTGTCAGGCCAGCAACCAACTTTCATCCAACAGGATCTTCTCTGTTACCAGCAACAATGTCACCATAAGCATCTCAGGTGGGTTCTGTTCATGGAAACTATCAACACTTTCCTTGTATGGAACTTCTATTCCATTAATGCCTTACTAAGTAGTAGATTGCCTACTAAGGAAGGTGGTGATGATTTTCTAGAAAGAAAGGTCAAAACAGCCATTGCTGTCCTGTGGAATGTCCAAGACAGTAACTAAGCACTAGTGATGGGCGAATTTGCGCCGTTTCGCTTCGCCGAAAAATTCGCGAATTTCGCGCGAAATTCGCGAAACTGCGAAAAATTCGCGAAACGGCGCTGGCGTCTCGTTTTTGACGCCGGCGCCCGTTTTTGACGCCGGCGCCCGTTTTCGGCGCCGGCGCCCGTTTTTGACGCCGGCGACTTTTTTCCAAAAAAATAAATTTTTTGACGCCGGCGAATTTTTACCGCGAATTTTCGCGGGCGTTTCGCGAATTTATTTGCTCGGCGCGAATCGCGCAAATTCGCCGCGAATTCGTGCATGGCGAATAAATTCGCCCATCACTACTAAGCACTCATCCCCTTGTAATGGTTGAACTATTTTGAGCAGCACTGAGGGGCTTGGGTTTTTTTCAGTATAAGTTAAAATGTAAAGTTTTTTCAAATTCTAAGTTTCTGAATTCTAATTTTCAGGATCTACCAATTGAAAAAAATTTCAAAAACTCGAATGGCAAAAAACTGCAAAGTAAAACATGTTAAGCTTCTCAAGAAGCCAATATCGGGTGTTTTTTTTTTTAATTCAAGCCAAAAATTAGTTATTGATGAATGATTAACAATAAATTGAACTATGTGCTTTTTTTCTTGTTTTTTTACAATACTTAAAAAATCTTTTTTTAATTAAGAAAAATACCACAATCACAAAAAAAGCTCATTGAATGTTTTTTTCCTAAAGAATTCTTTTAAAATTCAAAATTTCATAAATCTCTGCCTACTTTAGGTGTTAAAAAAGCATTATTTTCTAATGCATTATTATAATGCATAATTATAAAACATTAATTATATTTAATGTAATAATTACATGATAGCAGTTTGCCTATAAGGTTTCTATAGTATGATATAAGTAAAGTTGAAGAAAATAGGAAAAACATTCCATGTAAAGCTATTCTAGGAATTCTAGTATTCTAGGAAATAATATTCTAAAATTAAACCTGGCAAACATCTTTTAGTTATAAATTCAACAGTTCACAAATGATAACATAATAGGAAATAGGAAGAAACCTTTTGTTAAGCAAAAGTATTCTAAAATAAAATATTCTAAAATTAAACCTGGCAAACCTGGCAAACATTTTTTAGGTATAAATTCAACAGTTCACAAAGGATAATATAATATATTTCACCTCCTTTGGGGGGTTATTTACTAAGCTCTGAACACCCGAAATTCCAAATTTTTTGTGTTATAATAGGCTTTTTAAAAAAATCACAAATTTTTCAGAATTTATTAAACCCCGAGGGCTAAAAAGCCAGAATATAAAAACACGGCATCTCCACCCTGTCAAGATTGCATAAAAGTCAATGGGAACTGTCCCACTGATTTTTGGTTGTGTCGGGGGTTTCGGGCAATTTCACAATGTTTTCGAAGCTTTTCCGGTGAAAATTTTGAGTTTTTGAGGTAATAATAAATAAGTGTTAAAAATCCGAGCGGCTTAGATCGGAGTTTGTAGCAGCTGATATTGAGATAAATTCGGACCTTGATAAATAACCCCCTTAGTGTCAAGATACCTCAAAAAGGGGGTCATTTATAAACTTTGCGCAATGCAGATTGGTTTGCAAAGTGAAAATATTTGCCCTGTGCATGGTTATATTTATAAAGCTGAATAAGTGTGCTGCAAACAGAATTGGGAAAAAAATTTCACAATGTGAATGTCTATAAGAGCTTTTAAAATATGTAAAAAATTGCAAATTGTCAATATTTATGCGCACACTCTGCGACTGAATTACGCCACTACTTTGGTGGTGGAGAACATATTCACAAAACAGGTTTGCAAAGTGCAAATTGAAGTTACTGTCAACGCTATTTTCGTGCACAACAACCTCGCACATTGGGTGCACTCGTGCAAACTCCCGTCTCATTTGCGTGCCATTTGCGAAAATTTATTCACAATGTGAATTTGCAAAAACCGAAAGACGGGCAGAGCAGTGCAATATATTAGTGTCCAGGAAAAAACATGGGCAATACAACCGTTTGCGAAAAAATATGTGCTGCACAAATTTTATAAATGACCCCCAAAAAGTTTAGTTCTAGAAAAAAAAGTTTAATTTACATTTTTTTCACAATCAATTTTGGAAAAAAAATTGAAAAATTGATAAATATCGCTCTAACTTTGCTATTATGTATACTGAGAAAGTAATTCTAGTAAAATGTATACAGTGAAAATTTGATGTGATTTGATGTGGGTTTGAAGATTTTGCTTTTCAAATCTGCCTCTCCCTATGAAATGCAAAAAGTTATATTTTGTCTAGTGTCCCTAACCTTTTCCCCCAATCCTGGGACTAGATTTGTATTGCTTTTCTTATTCTGGGTTGCTTATCTCTATATTCATACCAATTAAATCACAGTCTGGTTTTTAATTTAAGTGAGACAAGTAGAAATTTTAGACCTGCAAAACAAAAATTTAAATAGTTAAGACAAATGATGAACTAGCTGCAACCACTATCTACATTACCATAAACGTTCCTTTAGAAGGGAATAATATTTGGAAAATATTTGGGATCCCTGTATTACTTAATTGACTAACCATGTGTTTCTCCCTAAAGAGAAGAACTATCTAGTGATGGGAATTGGAATCACAGTGGCTTTCCTGGTTCTACTTTTTGTTACTACCATTGTTGCCATTACACGCAGGAGCAACAACTGTTACCATTTCCCAAAAAGCTCAGGTAACACTACATTGTTCTAGTTGTGTTACCGCAGTACTGTCTAATTGGAGACCTCCCTATGAGTCAGATGTGGCCCTCCAAGGCATTATTCATTGGTCTTCATAGTCTAAATAATTACACAATGTACTTCTATAAATTACATTATCTGGTTGTTATAGTTCTGTTACGAGTGTGTCATAAAATTGACCAAGAACTGGCTTACTATAGTCTAAGTCCATTTTTACACTGGTGCTGTTAAAAAGTTTCCATCCTGCTTTTCTATCTCCATCTTGTGCTACTGTCTTCATCTTCTCCTACTATCTCCATCTTGTCCTACTGTTTCCATCTTTTCTTTCTGTTTCCATCTTGTCTTTCTGTCTCCATCTTGCCCTACTGTCTCCATCTTCTCCTACTATCTCCTTCTTGTCCTACTGTCTCCATCTTGTCCTACTGTCTCCATCTTCTTCTACTACCTCCATCTTGTCCTTCTGTTTCCATCTTGTCTTTCTGTCTCCATCTTGTCATATTGTCTCCATCTTGCCCTACTGTCTTCATCTCGCCATACTGTCTCCAAATTGTCCCCATCGTGTCCTAATTTCTCTATCTTGTCTTACAGTCTCTATCTTGTCCTACTTTCTTCATCTTACCCTAAAGTCTCCATCTTGCCCTACTGTCTCCACTTTGCCCTACTGTCTCCATCTTGTCCATTGTCTCCATCTTGTATTACTGTTTCCATTCTGACCTACTTCCTTTCCTGCCTACCACTGTTGACCAGCAGGATCCCACTATATTTAGGGTTTGGCAGTGGTCTATTTTTCACCCCTGCATCTTGTTTATAGTAAAGTAAGGACTAAAAATACTGCTGTCATTTGTTTACAGGTGGTTTAGTAACTAAAGATCTGGACCGGTAAGTTTTTACAAGTATCAAAATAAATTCCAATTTATACCGCTACTGTCTAAATCATACAATGAATTAATGGTTAATCATGATTTAATAGGACTGCTCCGAGACAACAAGCTCCTGACCATTACACGACAAATGATGTGACACCCCGTGCAGAACAACCAGTGTACGGCAATTGTGAGTTTATTCTAAATTTTGTCAAATACTTTCCTCAGGATACAAAGGTTTTATATTTGTCTGAAATTGTCATAAATCAATTAACGTCAAAATCATATCATTGTATATACTAGTGCCATGTCAGAAAAAAAATTTAAAACTTGAGCTACAAAAGTAGCTGCAACCTTGTGTACTGTATGTATGCAGGAGTCTAATTGATGGGACTTGTAATAGTGTGTCTCTATTTCTGTTTCCTTTTTTGGCAAGTAAGAACAGTTCTGCCATGTTTTATGGAAGGGATTTTATGAATACTGATAGGGTTACACCCACTGTCCAGCAAGATCTGAATGGCTTATTTACATTTACTGCCCTGCAGCTTGGCTATACACGTGGCTGACAGTTAAAGGACCAGTAACATCAAAAAATGTTACAAAAAAATTCGTTACAATACAACGAAAAAAAAAAATCAAGACCAATTAAAATTTAAAACAGCAAATCCTTTATTAAGATATAACTTACAGAAACTCCACTTCCTGTCTTCTACAGAAACGGGCGAAAGGGCGACCATCCATCCTGTTGTGCTTGATTGCTCTTCCCTGGCTCTTCCCTGACAGCGTGTCGATCTCCTCCAGCTCTTCAGAAGGCTGCAGCGGTGTTATTATTCCTGTCCCCACTGTAACATAGCAGACCGCCAGCATACAAGGGTAACCCAGAACCCCCTTCCCCTGCATTATTTTAACCCATGTTTGTGAATGGCAGGCCACTGCCCAATGCTGTCCAGCTCTCTCCGCACATCCCCAAGGCGAACTGCTGCCTTTGCGATGGCAATCACCTAGCAGCCTAGTTCCCTATGCCAAGACTCCGCAGCTCCAGCCTCTCGTTTCCGGATTCCTCCAGAGCGGTTACATCAGTAACAAAACCAGAGTGATTCCGGCACCAAAAGGAGAGCCTTGCACACAATAAGGAAGCCCGAGCGGGACAAAAGGCTGAGGATTGTATAACCTCCGCTCTGGAGGAATCAGGAAACGAGCGTCGGGAGTCTTGGTGCTGCTAGGTGATTGGAGCCATCGTGAAGGCAGCAGTTCACCTTGGGGATGTGCGGAGAGAGTCGGACAACATTGGGCAGGGCCCTGCCGTCCACAAACCCGCCGGCCAGCTGGTTCACCTTCCGAAGGCAGGCTCTGCAGAGACACAGCTCCCTTTAATAATCCATACATTGATTGCGCATCTCCCCAGCAGCCCACAGCAGCAGGCAGAAGGAATCCTCCCGGTGCCAGGAGGGTTGAAATAATGCAGGGGCAGGGGGTTCTGGGTTACCCTTGTATGATGGTGGTCTGCTATGTTACAGTGGGGACAGGCATAATAACACCGCTGCGGCCTTCTGAAGAACTGGAGGAGATCGACACGCTGTCAGGGAAGAGCCAGGGAAGAGCAATCAAGCACAGCAGCATGGATGGTCGCCCTTTCGCCCGTTTCTGTAGAAGACAGGAAGTGGAGTTTCTGTAAGTTATATCTTAATAAAGGATTTGCTACTTTAAATTTTAATTGGTATTGATGGTTTTTTTTTTCGTTATATTGTAACGAATTTTTTTTTTTTTAAAAAATTGATGATACTGGTCCTTTAAAGAGATAATGAGGCTTAGCTGCGGTAGGCAAACAGATACACTGAAAAATTATAATTAACATTATTAAATGCCGTTAAAATAATGACATTATTCCTTAAGTAAGTGTAATGACCGCAAATTCATGGGTTCATCGGGAGACCATGGGCAAAGACTATTTTTCGGGAGAATTTCCTGCCTCTTTTCTTTAGGTTTTCAGAATAGAATCATTTGAAGGTGCATGTGTTATTAGGTGAGTCTAATAGGGAGTAATGGAGGCAAGTTCTGATGTTTTGAAACCACTCCATGCTTCCATAATGTAACTCTCTTATTTCTTTTAGTAGGTATTGAAGATGTCACTCATGGAAAAGATGATTGTTATGGTTACTATGTTAACCATAAACCAACAGGTACGTCATTTTCTCATTGGTTATATGGCTTAAAGAATGCAAATGTCTTATCCCCTTAGGCAAACGTGGAGCTTAAGGCCCCAAAAGTGTTTAGGACACTTGCTCTTTGGCACTACCTAATTATACATATGCTGATAGGCTACATGATCACTACAGAAAATGGAGAATGAGCTAATAAACCCTAGACATGCCAGTAAGATCATTGCAGAATATGAAAAGGTTAGCATATTAACCACAGGCATGGATTATGTGCACATTAGTCCCAGACATGCCAGTTAAATCCCTGTAGAAATTAACTATGGAACTACAGAGTTAAAAGCTCTATAAAGAGTTATAGTAAATCATTTTAGTATGGGGAAATGTTCTAAGCAAAATAAATTGTATAGTGGTGCTTAAATTAGGGGGCCGATTCACTAACTTCGAGTGAAGGATTCTAAGTAAAAAAACTTCGAATTTCGAAGTGTTTTTTGGGCTACTTCGACCATCGAATGGGCTACAACTTCGACTTCGAATTGAAGGATTCGAACTAAAAATCGTTCGACTATTCGACCATTCGATAATCGAAGTACTGTCTCTTTAAAAAAAACTTCGACCCCCTAGTTCGCCATCTAAAAGCTACCGAACTCAATGTTAGCTTATGGGGAAGGTCCCCATAGGCTTTCCTAAGTTTTTTTGATCGAATGATATTCCTTCGATCGTTGGATTAAAATCCTTCGAATCGAACGATTCGAAGGATTTAATCGTTCGATCGAAGGAATAATCGTTCGACTGTACTATCTGCGATAAATCCTTCGACTTCGATATTCGAAGTCGAAGGATTTTGATTCCCAGTTGAATATCGAGGTTAATTAACCCTTGATATTCGACCCTTTGTGAATCGGCCCCTAGATGTGTAACTGCACTACGGCTACACAAGAAACATTCTGTAACTGTTTTAGGACTTGACTTCTAAAACTTTTTCTTTCAGCATCTACTTTTCCAAAGAAGAATATTGTGAGTATTTCAACAGGTCCATATTAACGTTCTTTATGGTTTGCATGTGAACACACTAGCACGTCAGCATGATTAATAGTACTCTGTGGAGTCTGGTTGGTTATGACCAAAACTTGTGAGGCCTAGAATAATACAATTCCTTTAATATTGTAAATACACAGTTGACTAAGCTAAATATTCAGTTCAATAGGCAGGGCTGTGTACTACAGATTATTCACTTAAGAATGCTTTAGGGGTCTCATTTACCACTATCATGGGCATAAGCGCTAATTGTTGAGGAGTGAAAAAAAACACAGTGCTTTGTTGCTGTATTTTACACTTCACACAAGGTCTCATTTATGAAACTTTGGGTATTCTATACATAATCAATTTGTTGGTGCTAGTGTTAAGTCTTATTATTTTATATTTTATTCAGGATGGAGCTTCTGTTAAATACACTAAGGAAAAGAATAAATCCACTATAGCTTTCCAGCATCATGAAGAACCTGATTCTTCCATCTATGAGAACTTCAGTGCCTCATAACTTCATGTAAAATTACAGCACAATCACTACTACATTTTCACAGTCACGGCCCAGGAATCTGTTCTTTTCAGCTGAATAAAAAATAGACACAATTGAACTTATTCATGAAATAATAATTACTCCCCAGCTCTAAATTAATGAAATAAGAAGGAAGTTCAGCTTTATTTCCTTTCTTTTTTTTTTTTTTAACTCATTATATTTCCTCCAAGATCTTCCCCTGTCCCTCAGATATCACTCACCGTAAACAACACCACCTTTCATTCCACCACACAGGCTGCCTAGGAGTCATCTTAGACTCTCATCTGTCTTTTTCACCACACATTCAAACACTTGCAAAATCTTGTCATATTGAACTGCGCAACATTGCTCGAATACGACCCTATCTCAGTTCAGAATCAACTAAAACACTGATTCAGTCTCTCATCATCTCCCGCCTTGATTACTGCAACTTACTCCTCACAGGTATTCCAACAAGTCACCTTTCACAACTCCAATCTGATCTAAACGTGGCCGCTAGACTCATTCATCTATCTCGCCGCTCAACATCAGCTGCTCCCATATGTATGTCCCTTCACTGGCTCCCAATCTCTTCTAGAATCAAATTCAAATTACTTACACTCACATTCAAGGCCCTTAATAATGAAACCCCTCCCTATATTTCATCTCTAATCTCCAAATACTCTCCTTCATGCAACCTTCGTTCTGCTTCTGATCTTCGCCTCACTTCTCCTCTGGTCACTTCTGCCCATTCTCACCTACAAGACTTCTCTCAGGCTTCTGCTTTTCTCTGGAAGTCTCTGCCTCCAGCTGTCAGACTTTCTCCTTCCTTCCAAACTTTCAAGCGCTCCTTAAAGACCCACCTGTTTAAAGAGGCCTATTCGTTGTACCTTAATTTATCATTGCTGTATCAAAAATGACAAAATGTTTATATAATCCTAATGTCTCAATTGTACCCTAACCTTTAGTTTGTAAACTCTAATCTCTAGGTCCTTCTAACCCTATTGTACTCTGTAATCCTTGTTTGTTATCCACCATTTATTCCCTGTTTGTTATAACTGCAGTAAAGCACTGCGTATCTTGACAGCGCTATATAAATAAATGATGATGATGATGAGGATTCTAATATATTCAAAGCTGCCAAATTAAAAGAATGAGCCCAACTGTGTGAAATGAAAACCACAATCTCGCACATTTTGACAAATCGTATGCATCTCTCCATCACAGATGAAATTACAATGGAATATGAACATTATATGCTGCACTTGCACTTGTAAATAAACCCTTAGATCTTTGTGTTCAGTTTATGGGGGTTTAGTTACAGTAAGTTTAACATTTAGATTTATGAGACAGATGAAACCTCACACTGATCATGCAGCTTTACTCTCTACTCATAAAGCAGTAAATAGCAGCGATCATACTGAGAATGGTAAGTGTCATTAACTTTAAGGGGCCCGTTCACTAAGCTCGAGTGAAGGAATAGAGGAAAAAAACTTTGATTTTCGAATGTTTTTTTTTGGCTACTTCGACCATCGAATTGGCTACTTCGACTATGACCTTCGACTTCGAATTGAACGATTCGAACTAAAAATCATTCGACTATTCGATAATCTAAGTACTGTCTCTTTAAAAAAAACTTCGACCCCCTAGTTCGCCACCTAAAACCTACCGAGGCCAATGTTAGCCTATGGGGAAGGTCCCCATAGGCTTTCCGAGGTTTTTCTGATCGAAGGATTTAATCGTTCGATCGAACGATTATTCCTTCGATCGTTCGAACTAAGGAATTGCGCAAAATCCTTCGACTTCGATATTCGAAGTCGAAGGATTTTAATTCGGCAGTCAAATATCGAGGGTTAATTAACCCTCGATATTTGACCCTAGGTAAATGTGCCCCTAACTAAGTGTTAATGATTATCAGGATTTTCCTAACAATGATGTTGTCGGTCAATGGAACTCCAACTCTTCCATCCATGAAAACTTCCATGCCAAGCAATTTCAGACACTGCTATCTCTGACATTTCCAAAGCTTATCCCACTATATCAGCTCTACTGAGACATGGTTCCAGAATAGACATAAAATTAAAATATTTCTCTCACCTTATATTCTCCAATATATAGGGGGTTATATATCAAAATCCAAAAATATCTCGTTCTTTATCAAAATCCAAAAATATCCCATTCTTCTCTGAAATCGGACCAAAAATTGTGAATGTCGAACAAAAATTCAAATCGTATAAATTTTTAGAATTTTCCACCACAAAATCTTCGGATTATTGCACAAAACCCAGCGCAGGATATCTTCCGGACTTCTTCCATTGACTTTTATACAACCTTGGCCCAACCCCCCCAGTCCTAAATGTAATTTTCTAACTGAGTTTAGATCCCAAGGCCTTTTCACAATGGAACATGTAAGTAATCAGCCAGCACTGGTCAAAGACTTAATTACCTACCCATTTAGATTGCAAGCTCTATGAGGCAGGGACATCCTTCCTTTTCTCTCATAACAGTAAGCAATTAATCTTGAATGCAATTGTATTTTTATGTTTATTTTTACTATGTTATTGTACTGATCTCTGTCTGTCCTATTATTGTACTGTTTTAATGTATGGTGTTGCGAATGAAATCGAAAAAAAAATGATATATATATATATATATATATATATATATATATATATATATATATATATATATATGCATAGAATGGACCAGCACACCGTTTTCTTCAATCAAACGTGTTTATTCAATACACACTGTGCATCCAACGTTTCGGCCCGCATCCGGGCCTTTATCAAGGATGTATATATATATATATATATATATATATATATATATATATAGTTTAAAAAGATGTTCCTATAACCCTCAGACAGATGTACATATATGGTTTAAATGGACTAAATGACCCATTATCATTTAGAAAAAGATCTAGACCGTTGGTCATACTTCATTAAGAGAAACTCAGTTATTGAGAATTAATTGCTACTTCATTTAATTTACATTGCCAGAGCACAAGTGCCAAAAATATGGAATCATTGGAGTTTCTTCAAAAAGGACAAAAAATTGCAGCACCCTTCCATCATATTGTACTTCAACATCTTGACTACCCAACCCAGCTTTCCTTGTGGTAATGTTCCTGTGGACAGTTAAAGGGATACTGTCATGGGAAAAACATTTTTTTTCAAAATGAATCAGTTAATAGTGCTGCTCCAGCAGAATTCTGCACTGAAATCCATTTCTCAAAAGAGCAAACAGATTTTTTTATATTCAATTTTGAAATCTGACATGGGGCTAGACATATTGTCAATTTCCCAGCTGCCCCAAGACATGTGACTTGTGCTCTGATAAACTTCAATCACTCTTTACTGCTGTACTGCAAGTTAGAGTGATATCACCCCCTCCCTATCCCCCCCAGCAGCCAAACAAAAGAACAATGGGAAGGTAACCAGATAACAGCTCCCTAACACAAGATAACAGCTGCCTGGTAGATCTAAGAACAACACTCAATAGTAAAAACCCATGTCCCACTGAGACACATTCAGTTACATTGAGAAGGAAAAACAGCAGCCTGCCAGAAAGCATTTCTCTCCTAAAGTGCAGGCACAAGTCACATGACCAGGGGCAGCTGGGAAATTGACAAAATGTCTAGCCCCATGTCAGATTTCAAAATTGAATATAAAAAAATCTGTTTGCTCTTTTGAGAAATGGATTTCAGTGCAGAATTCAGCTGGAGTAGCACTATTAACTGATTCATTTTGAAAAAAACATGTTTTCCGATGACAGGATCCCTTTAAGTAGAAGGTGCCTCGTCCAAAACAAATGCTTGTGCCCAGCATGGAGGGTCGACACTAGTGATGGGTGAATTTATTCGGCAGGTGCGAATTCACGTTGAATTTCCGCCAATTCGCAAATTTTTCGCCGCTTTGCGAATTTCGCGGGAAACACTGATCAAATTATCTTTTATATTTTTATGAGAAAAACAGGATTCTGATACCTATTAAAGGGGATCTAAGCCCCCACAATTAATTGGTGTACTCAGACCACTTTTGCAATTTACATTAATTTTCTATTTTAAGTATTTTTTTTAAATATTAGCTGTACATTTGCTATATACTGTACTGCTAGGCAGCCTTTCAGCTTAACAGATCTTTTTGAAGGACTAGAACAGAGTTCCTTCCAGTCTGCACTGCCTCTGCACTTGACTTGAGTTAACCCTCAGATTTCTGACTTTCAGTTGATCTAAAAGCCTGTTATTAGAAGTCTTAATTGTAAATATCTCGGGAAACACTAACAATTGCAGATGGATTTCAAAATGCTCCGAGAATTTCTCTGAGACGGTTTGTATCAATTAATTGCTTGGGTTTAGATCCCCTTTTATGAAGAATACTCACGTCTTTGGAAATGGCCAGATAACAATTGAGGAAGCAATTGACAAATTATTCAACTAAATAACTGTCGTGATGAAACAATAGATCGGTTATAATCTACAGTTTCCTTATTAGTTCTCAGTCAAAAATAGAACCTCTGGGAAAGAAATCACAGGAAATAGATTTGAAATTGGATGATCTTGAGACCATATTAACATAGTAAGTTAGTTTAAAAAATGACACACGTCCATCAAGTTCAACCTTAAGTCTATATATAACCTGCCTAACTGCCAGTTGATCCAGAGGAAGGCAAAAAAACTCATCTGAAGCCTCTCCAATTTGCCTCAGAGGGGGAAAAATTCCTTCCTGACTCCAAAATGGCAATGGGACCAGTCCCTGGATCAACTTGTACTATGAGCTATCTCCCATATCCCTGTATTCCCTCACTTGCTCAACACCATCCAACCCCTTCTTATTCCTATCTAATGTATCAGCCTGTACCCCTGATTCACTTCCCAGCTCTCCCTGTAACACCCCTTTCCCTCCCCTAATCTCATTGGCTCCATCCTGTCTGCTGGGAGGAGCTACTGGTGAATAAGGCATCCGGCCCTTCCTTGTACCTATCTAATGTATCAGCCTGTACCCCTGATTCACTTCCCAGCTCTCCCTGTAACACCCCTTTCCCTCCTCTAATCTCTTTGGCTCCCTCCTGTCTGCTGGGAGGAGCTACTGGTGAATAAGGCATCCAACCCCTTCTTATACCTATCTAATGTATCAGCCTGTACCACTGATTAACTTCCCAGCTCTCCCTGTAACACCCCTTTGCCTCCTCTAATCTCATTTGCTCCCTCCTGTCTGCTGGGAGGAGCTACTGGTGAATAAAGCATCCGACCCTTCCTTATACCTATCTAATGTATCAGCCTGTACCACTGATTCAGGGAGACAATTCCACATCTTCACAGCTCTCACTGTAACAAACCCCTTCCCAATATTTAGCCGGAACCTCTTTTCTTCTAATCGGAATGGGTGACCTTGTGTCAGCTGGAAAGACCTACTGGTAAATAAAGCATTAGAGAGATTATTATATGATCCCCTTATATATTTATACATAGTTATCATATCACCCCTTAAGTGCCTCTTCTCCAGCGTGAACATCCCCAATTTGGCCAGTCTTTCCTCATAGCTAAGATTTTCCATATTTTTCTTCTAATCTCTCTTATGGAAAGCACCCTCTAAGTGCCACAGAGGAGAACCTGTTTTAGAACCATCTTGTGAACATCACGATTCAGAACTGATCTCTCAGTCTACTAATTGGCCTGCCCCATTGATACATATCTGAAAAATGATTTTTTATCTGTTGTGCTGGTTTGAAATTGTGTTTAGAGAGGACTGCTTTGTGAAATGGAACCAAGATCTGCTCCTCTGGCAACTTTGCCGAATGAACAAATGTCATATATGTAGGCCTAGCTTAACAAAATAGTTGCAGCATGAGTTGTAAATCACCCAACAGCAGGACTAACATTTTTGCAAAGGGAAACACAACAGAGAGATGACTAATTTTATCATTTCTGGTCCGTACCACTGCGCTATGCACACAATTAAAAATAAATATGTATTTTATTGCCAGCAGAAGGCAGTCTGGATGTGAGGAACCAAATATTTTTTGGGGTGGTTTTGGATATTTTTCCAGTATCCTCAGTATGTATTATAGGGAAATTTAAAATATGTAAGAGACAATTGAGGAAATTCTGAATTACAGACATCTACAGTTAAAATAAGAGAGGGAAATAAGTCTTTCAGACTAGGAAACTGTACTTCCTGGCAATAACACAATGATAATCTTACTTTGCTGGACATATTTAGTAATACAATTTTTTTAAAGGGAGCTAAAGCCCGTAGAAAGATGTAAGTAAACTGTGCTACATCTTCTCTGTGTGGCCTTTCAGTAGGGTGAATCAGTGGGTGCACAGGATTTGCAGTACCCCCAAATATAATCAGTTTAGTGCCCTAAAGTTGACCATCATTATGTTCGTGCAACAGCAAGTTGGGATAAATAACAGTAAGATATAGGCAGGAAGTCTCGTCTTTGTAAATTTTATAGCAGAAATTGCTAACTTTAAAAGGGGAAGTAAAACTGGTGTTTCTGCATCTGGAGCTTTAGCTACAGACCATGACTTGGGGTGCTGTCTGCAGATACCATTGGGCAAATTTACTAAAGGGCGAAGTGGCTAACGCTAGTGAAAATTCGCCAGCGTGACGTCATTTCATTACTTCACCAATTTAGTAACGGGCGCTGGCATAAATTCGCTAGTGAAGTGGACCTACTCTAGCGCTACTTCACACCCTTACGCCAGGCGAAGTTGCGCTTTGGCGAAGAGACGTAACTACGCTAATTCACTAACTTGCGCATTTTACTGAACGTTACCTCTTGCGCCAGACTTGCCTTCGCCACCTCAGACCAGGCGAAGTGCAATAGAGTAGATTGAATTATCGGCGCCCTGGCGAAACTTCGTCTGACGAAGTGCGGTGAAGCCAATGCTGGCGCAACTTCGAAGGTAAGTAAATTTGCCCCCATGTCTCTTCTGCTGATCCTGCTCTGTAAGTAACTTGTCTTATTTTTGTACTTTATTAAATAGAAGGAATGTTGCCCCATAGTCTTTGTCCTCCACTGAGCCCATGTACTGATTCTGCTAAGATTCTGTGTAATAATAAAGCACTGACTGTACTTGGATCCCCACATTTGACATACTTTATCTAACATCTAATACATGATTATTAGGATGTTCAAAAGCATAAAGTTAAACCCGTTGCACACATATTGATTTATAACCAATGAGCCGTGCTTTATACACCGCTGAAGAATTGAATACATTGTGAAATTCAAAGCATACAACTCATAGGTTGCCATGACATGTGAGTTTAGGAAATAATAAAAGAAGGAGTTAAAGATAAGGCACTTATAAATTCAGTAACTAGATAGCTATAACCAAGGGTTATCCAAGCATTCTGGATAACAGGTCTGATCTCTGTACTTGAAAAGCTTGGTGTATAATATATACAGTAATATATTTTTTCTCCTTATCTTTATCAGTTATGGGTACAGAAAAAGCAGGTGAGTCTCTGATAAAATATATAGTGAATAAAGTACCCCCTCTTGTAAAATATAAGGATATTATAAGATACCGAGGAGTTTCATGACCATATAAAAGTACGAGGCCGAAGGCCGAGTGTTTTTATACAGGTCATGGAACTCCGAGGTTACTTCTAATATCCTCATATTTTGCAACTGGGGGTACTTTATCCTATATAACAAAATCCAAGTGTCTCTGCGTCCAGTCCGTCCCTGTGTCCGTGGAAATGCGCTACTGCGCATGTGCCCCACGGACCGTCTCTGGCGCATACCTCCCAACTGCGCATATGCTGCATATATGTAGCCAATGAGCACGCCGTACGCTCCCAGCCAATGAGCGCGCAGCACATAGACGTACGTGTAAAGACTGGCGAATGTAGAACCGAGGGAGAGTCAGCACCGGGTGTGATGGGACGTTCAACTATAGACTCCAGGGATTCAGATGTGAGAGCTGCTAATTTACTTAATAAAGCCCACAGTGCCGGATCGCTGCTGGAACTTACCGCAACGCCGTTAACGTCCAGCTCCTTGGCTCATCTCGCGAGACTACGGCGTCACTGCCATGCGTATAAAAGCGCAGTGACGCGACACGTACAGTAACCGCCTTTGAAGGGGGGGAAGTGACGCGTGAGGTCGGAGTGGCTTCATTGTTACACAATCACAAGCGGGCAGCAACACGCGGTAGTTTGGTGGGGGCGGCGGCTCTTTTTGCTCTGTTCGCAAACCGGTATAATAAAATAAAGTGATTTTTTATGTTATGCTTAAGGATGCTACAAAAGTGATAGAAAACGGGTGTAATTGGCATAAGTAGTCGCGTTTTGTGAGCGACTCTTTGTTTACTCTGGTCCTTATTCTAAAGTGGGCAAATTCCCTGTCAGTTTTGCAGCAGAAAGTTCCAGGGCCCCAAAAATACATCAGTGAAGAGCAGTTCTGGCAGGGGCTTCCCATGTTTCGGAGTTAGATCACACCTGCTGTCACCTGTTGCTTATAAACAGAGTTTTTAGATTGACCTATACTAGATAGGTCCAGAATATAATGGATAAAATCCACAATCTTTAATTTTTAGGATTTTCATGGTGGTGTCTGAGGATAGCCCCCCCTCCCTTTATACTACGTCAGCAGCTTATCTGCCTGTGTTTGGGCCATCCCTAACAGCCTATCCAATCCTATCCTATATAATAAAGTCCAAGTGTCTCTACGTCCAGTCTCTGTGTCTGTGGGATTGCGCTACTGCGCATGTGCCCCACGGACCGTCTATGGCAGGGGTTCCCAGGACGTCGATCGCGGTCTACCAGTAGATCCCCGTCATGTTCCTGGTAGACCGCAACCTGGGGCCTGGCGTGGGAAGTGCACTGGCTGGGCTGACAGCAGAGGGGAAAAGAGAGCGGAGCTGACAGCAGAGGAGTATCACCACAGTTACAAGTAGTGCTGATGCCTCAATCTCGCGTGATGAGATTTGTGACGTCGGGCTTGGCTGTCAGACTGGAGGCAAGGAGCTGGATAATAACGGCGTTGCGGTACTGCGGGCTGTGTGAGTAAAAACAGGACAGCTCACAGATAGCGGGACTGTTGGGCAGTGACACAATTGCTGGGAACATGGCAGAGAGCTGGGAATGCGAGAAGAAAGGAGGGAGCTGAACCACAGTTATACAGGGACTGCTTTTGTTGAGCTCCTGTATTTCACGGCACTCACAGCAGCAACTGCCTCACCTTTACTTTCCCATGGACTTTCTGGCGAGTGAGTGACTGAATAAGTGAGTGAATGATTGAGTGACTGAATGAGTGACTGAGTGACTTACTGAGTGACTGTGTGAATGAGTGACTGACTGAGTGAATGAGTGACTGAGTTAATTGAATGAGTGACTGGATGAATGAGTTAATGAGTGAGTGACTGACTGAGTGAATGAGTGGCTGAGTGAGTAAATGAGTGAATGAATGAGAACTGGGCTGACAGCAGAGGGGAAGGGAGGAAGGGCGGGCTCACAGCAACAAGCATGTATGTTCTAGCGCCCGTTAATTTAACGGACTTAATGTCTAGTTTATTATAATACACAAGTTTCAGTGAGTCATGTGACAGAAATTACATCAGAACTCACCGTTTATAACTGATGACATCAGAACTGACCGTTTATAAGGAAATAATTTACAAGATATTCATGGCTTTTGTGTATTATATGTTGATATGCTTATAAAAGCATTGGCTGGGGTATCTGTGCTGATATCTGCCAACACTCACTTGTTGATGGAATTATCTTCTTTTATACATGAAACTCCAAGGTTTACTGGTACATTGTATAATGCGGCACAAGGGTAGAATTTGGGGTCTGCTGCATTTTAAGCAAAAATGATGCCTTTTATTATTTACACCTTTGCTTCCTTTTCTATGTCTTCATTTAAAGGGATGCTTTATCTTTCAGTTTACTTGTATTATGTTATAGAATGGCCCATTCTAAACAAGCTTTTAGATGGTTTTCAATATTTATTTATTTTTCATAGTTTTTGCATCTTTAGATTTCTTCTTCAGACTCTTTTCAGATTTCAATGGGGATCACTGACCCCATATAAAAAAAAAACAAATACCCTGGAAATCTACAAACATATTGTTATTGCTACTTTGTATTACTCATTTTTCAATTCAGGCCTCTCCTATTCATATTCCAGTCTCTTATTCAAATCAATGTATGGTTGCTAGGTTAGTTTGGACCCTAGCAACAAGATGGCTGAAATTGCAAACTGGAGAGCTGCTGAATCAAAAGCTAAATAATTCAAAAACCGCAAATAATAATAATTGTCTCAGAATATCATCATCATTTAAAAGTTAACTCAAAGTTGAGCAACCTTTTTTAATAAAGGACTTAAAAATACAGTTTTTTTGTTTTCAGGGGGCTCAATAACTGAAGTCCAATACAGGTGAGTTATTACAGATTACACAGAGTAACGGTAAAACTGCCATTTTGTCTCCAGCTCCTTCTTTTCATCCTGGAATGTAATATTGTATTCATTTGTTATGGACAGTGGCACCTCCAGCCAGAAATCAGGTTAACGATTAACCTTCATTTTTATGTTTTTAATTTAAATGAAGATACCCACCTGTTTTCCTTTCTGACACTTTAAGCATTGTCTGGTTGCTAGGGTCAGTGAAACTCTAGCAACCAGATAGCAGTTATAAACTCGAATTTATACCGTCATTGACTGCAATAAATCAGTGCCTTCCTCTGGATCAACAGGGTTTTTTGTCTTCCTCTGGATCAACTGGCAGTTACTATGTTATTATGTTACTAAGATAATTGTTAATTGTATTTTACCAGGGCTGGTCCAAAATGGTAAACGACAACTGATGTGACACCCAGACTACAAGCAGTTATTACTGTATATACTTGAGTATAGCCGAGTTTTTCAGTACTCATAATGTGCTGAAAAAGTCTACCTCGGCTTATACTTGAGTCAGCATGTCAGTTGTTTTTTAAGGCTTGCCCCTACCCAAACGCTAGGTTTTTAGGTAAAAAAACCCTTACCCCCGTGATTTAAGGCTCCTTAAACTTCAGAATCCTCCCTGCATGCCTGGGCTTATACTCGGGTCGGCTTATACTCGAGTATATATGGTAAATCCTTGTGTTGACATCTGTGGGTAGGTTGTATAGTCTATCCCAGGGCTGTATTGCCAGGTAACGTTAGAAATCGAAGACCCTTGAATGTGAAAATTACTAGGATAGACCTTGCAATTAAATTTGTCATTCCATATTCATTCCATAGCATTGCATCACTGCCTACCTGCATGACTTTGTATTTCTTTTTATTTTTTTTGGTACTTATCCAAGATGCCACTCATGGAGAAGACGTGTGTTATGCTTACTTAGATATTAATCTTAAACAAACACTATATCTGGCAATTCTTATTGGTCGCAAGGTTTAGAAATGTGAGTTTAGTTGCTCTGTTGGTACATTCTAGTTTTTCTGAAAGATTAAAGGCTGCATACTATTTAAAAACTAAGAACTACAGTTTTGGAAATGCCTGTTGCAACATACATAAGCCCTTCAATTTTTATCTACACAGATCTTTAAGACAATACATACAGTGTACTAGATTGTACTTGGTCTCTTTGCATCTAGGGCAGGGGTCCCCAAATGTTTTTACCCGTGAGCCACATTCAAATGTAAATAGAGTTGGGGAGCAACACAAGCATGAGAAAGTTCCTTGGGGTGCCAAATAAGGGCTGTGATTGGCTATTTGGTAGCCCCTATGCGGACTGGCAGCCTACAAGAGACTCTACTTGGCACTATACTTAGTTTTTATGCAATTAAAACTTGCTTCCAAACCTGGAATTCAAAAATTAGCACCTGGTTTGAGGACACTGAGAGCAACATCCAAGGGGTTGGAGAGCAACATGTTACTCACGAGCTACTGGTTGGGGATCACTGGTCTAGGGCAACCCCAGAAACCTGTCATTTTTGAGAATATTGGTACTCTTCTTAAAGTAAAAGTGACATTTTTTTTTATAAATACAATGGTAAAAGTCCACTATTTCTCTATGTATTATTTGTATTAAACTAAATATTTATTTCCCTCTTACCTGTTTAGCCCTAGCTTCTATGAATGTGGTTACAACATTGAATAAGTCTCCACAGGAGTATCCGAAAGATATCTAGCACAACCTGCTCAACAATGAGCATATGAACCCCTAACATGGCAGTATAGGAATGGGTAGAGTACTTCTTTAACCCCCTGAATGCCAATATAATCACTGCAGAAATGGAATATGAGTACAACTGAATATGAGCACACTTACCCCAGACATGCATTACCTATAATATTTTACTCTCCTAGTGATCCCATGCTGATTATGTTGTGCAGTCTGCCATGGAATGTTTTCATCTTGTTCCAAGTGAAAAAATTGGTTTTGGGCTGTGAGGCAGGACCATCCAGAAGCAGGGCCCATTGGGATTTCTCCCATTATCCATGTTAATGCCCAGTTGATGTGTTGGTTTTGTACAATTCCAAGAAAATTCCAGTTGCTAGCAATTCTGCAAATACCTTATAAAATGCCAATTGGAGTCATGGCCTATTGGCCATATGGGATGATCTGACAAAACCAGATAATAATGGAATTACAGAGGTATAGTTCATATAGAAAAATACTGTATAGTACATTAATATTAGCATGGATACATATTTTAAGAATAAAACCAAAGTAAATTATATAGGGGCCTTTGAATGGAGATGAGCAAATACAATGTGGCTAAAGGTGGCCATACACATAGAGATCCAATCATTTGCCAATTTCGCATAAATTTTCGCATCAACAAACAGATGTGGTCTCTGCAATCCGACCGGATTTTTACCCTGGCCCGATCAACATTGGTCCGACTCTCAGCCAGATATCCATCAGGTAAGCCCACCAGAGGACCCCACACACGCGACAATAAGCTGCCGGCTCAGTCTGTTGCAGATTTTATCAGCCCGTATATGCCCAGCTTTAGTAAGAAAAATTCTGTAACTGCTTCAGGATTTAACCTCTAATACTTTTCTTTCAGATTCTTCTTATCCAGTCAATAAAAATGTGAGTATTTTGATATGTGTATATAAATACAGAGCTCCCCACTACACTACTTAGCTTGAGGCCCTCGTGCCACTATCTTCCTGACCAATCTGCATGTGGCCGTGCTGAACATACAGTAGACCAGGGATCCTCAACCTTTTGAACCCGTGAGCAACATTCAGAAGTAAAAGGACTTGGGGAGCAACACAAACATGAAAAATTTTCTTGGGGTGCCAAATAAGTGCTGTGATTGGCCACTTGGTAACCCCTATGTGTATTATCAACCCACATTGAGGCTCTGTTTGGCAGTACATCTGGTTTTTATACAACCAAAACTTGCCTCCAAGCCTGGAATTCAATAATAGGCTCCTGCTTTGAGGCCACTGAGAGCAACATCCAAGGGGTTGGAGCACAACATGTTACTCACGAGCTACTGGTTGGGGATCATTGCAGTAGACAGTAGTGCAGGTTCCCACAGCAGCTTGTGCCAATAGAAACTGTAATTTTGATGCCAAGTGCTTTAAGTGATGCAGTCCTGACAATTAAAATATTGACCACAATACTTTTTGTCTTATTTAGAAATGAAAGCACAATTAGTTTTGACATATATTGTACACTCTAGGTGAGGGATCCCCAATCATTTCTACCCATGAGCCACATTCAAATGCAAAAGAAGTTGGAGAGCAACACAAGCATAGAAAGCTTTTCTGAGGGTATCAGTTATGGGCTGTGATTGGTTATGAAGACTGGCAGCCTACAGGGGACTCTGTTTGGCAGTATACATATTTTTTTATGCAACTAAAACTTGCCTTCAAACCAGGAACTTAAAAATTAGCTTGAGGCCACTGGAAGCAACACCCAACACCCAATGATCACCTACCCGAGGGGTAGGTGATCATTGCTCCCGACAGTCTGAGGAGCAGTTTTGTGCTAGACAGTGGATATTATATATTGGGGCGTTCCCCAGGCATCACCTGTAGGAAGTGTAGACACTCCAGTAGGTAGAGTGTAGGACCCCGGATAGATGTGAAATTCTTGCCTCAAATGGGGAGATATTTATATACCAATAAACAGTGATTCTTACCTGTCTTTCATTTTGATGAAATAACACCCCCTGCCCTCCATTCCAGCTACAATGGACCAGCACCTTTAAGTACTTAAGAGTGATAATCCACAAATTCCTAACTAAATATGTGGCAGACAATGTAGACCCTGTCCTACAGGAGTACTGTAGGAAAACAGCTTCATGGGTCAATCTTCCTCTATACTTAGTTGGGAGAGATAATTTAGTTAAGATGATCTTTACTAGGAGGAGGTGAAGCTTCTGATGCAAATAGAAAAGGCTGCTAGTTTGGGTAAAGTAATGATAATGGGGGATTTTAATTACCCAGATATTGACTGGAGCAACAGTACTGCCAGATCAGTTAATGGGAACAAGTTTATAAACTGTTACATGACAATTTTATGGCACAGGTTGTTGAGGAGCCAACCAGAAAAAATGTTATTCTGGATCTAGTGATCTCAAATGACCCAGAACTTATAGCAAATGTGCAAGAAATTGAACCCCTGGGTAATAGTGACCATAATGTTATATCTTTTAATGTCTGGTGCAAAAAACAAATATATACCGGGGCAACAAAAACCCTGAATTTTTCAAAAGCTAATTTTAGTGCCTTGAGGGCTGCCCTACAGAGCATTGATTGGGGCACTAGGTTTTCAGCTAAAAACACAGAACAGAAATGGTTCTCAATTTATTCACTTAAAGGGATCCTGTCATCAGAAAACATGTTTTTTCCAAAACACATCAGTTAATAGTGCTACTCCAGCAGAATTCTGCACTGAAATCCATTTCTCAAAAGAGCAAACAGATTTTTTTATATTCAATTTTGAAATCTGACATGGGGCTAGACATTTTGTCAATTTCCCAGCTGCCCCAAGTCATGTGATTTGTGCCTGCACTTTAGGAGAGAATTGCTTTCTGGCAGGCTACTGTTTTTCCTTCTCAATGTAACTGAATGTGTCTCAGTGGGACCTGGATTTTACTATTGAGTGTTGTTCTTAGATCTACCAGGCAGCTGTTATCTTGTGTTAGGGAGCTGCTATGTGGTTACCTTCCCATTGTTCTTCTGTTTGGCTGCTGGGGGGGGGGGAAAGGGAGGGGGTGATATCACTCCAACTTGCAGTACAGCAGTTTTTTAGAGCACAAGTCACATGACTTGGGGCAGCTGAGAAATTGACAATATGTCTAGCCCCATGTCAGATTTCAAAATTGAATATAAAACTATCTGTTTGCTCTATTGAGAAATGGATTTTAGTACAGAATTCTACTGGAGCAGCACTATTAATGGATTCATTTTGAAATTTTTTTTTTCCCCATGACAGTATCCCTTTAAGAAGAGTTCCGTAAGTTCAGTAAGAAACAATCATATATTTGTGAAATGGAGTTGTTACTTTTGTTGATTGCTAAACATTTAGGAGTGTCTTTGGGGTTTGGCAATCTAAAAATTTATTTAATACAGGTATAGGATCCCTTATCCGGAAACCCGATATCCAGACAGCTCCGAATTACGGAATGGCTGTCTCCCTAGCCTCCATTTTATCCAAATAATCCAAATTTTTAAAAATGATTTCCTTTTTCTGTATAATAATAAAACAGTAGCTTGTACTTGATCCCAACTAAGATCTAATTAATCCTTATTGGAAGTAAAACCAGCCTATTGGGTTTATTTAATGTTTAAATGAATATCTAGTAGTTTTAAGGCATGAAGACCCAAATTATGGAAAGATCTGTTATAGGGAAAACCCCAGGTCCCGAGCATTATGGATAACAGATCCCATACCTGTCATATAATTATTACAATTAAAGTGATTCCAAATGCAAGGCAGACAGCAGTCACATTAAAATGTCTAGAAAAGCAGGTTGTTCCAAGCCTATAAAAAAAACTCTATATTTTTGCAGATTGAATGTAAAAAGATCTTTATTTTTCAAGACAATGTACTTTTTTCTAGCCAGATTAAACTTGTTGCTCCCTACAGGATCTACAAACCATTAAAGGGGCGGTTCGCTCTTATGTTACATTTTACTATGTTATAGAATGGCTAATTCTAAGCAACTTTTCAACTGACCTTATTTTTTTGTAACGTATAGTTTTTGAATTATTTGCCCATTTCTTCTGACTCTTTCCAGCTTTCAAATGGGGGTCACTGACCCCATTTAAAAACAAATGCTCTGTAAGGCTACAAATGTATTGTTATTGGTACATTTTATGACTCCTCTTTCTAGTCATACTAACAGTTCATTTAAGAGACTTCCTGTGTGGTTCTTTAAAACACTGTCTTCCTTGTGATTTGTACACACTTGAAAAATACTCCTTGTTGCCCGAAGTGTGTCGTGTAGATGCACAATAAACATTTAATTAGCAGTTAGTCTGCTCTCAGCCTGTGATTCTCATATTATGCATTTGAACAGGTTATACCTGTATATAGAGTTAAAGTTGAACTTGATGGACGTGTGTCTTTTTTTTGCGTCTGACGGACACAAGGATGCAGATCTCAAAGGGGTTGTTCACCTTTAAATTAACTGTTAGTATGATGTAGAGCAGTGATCCCCAACCAGTAGCTCGTGAGTAGAGATGTCGCGAACTGTTCGCCGGCGAACTTGTTCGCGCGAACATCGGGTGTTCGCGCTCGCCGGAAGTTCGCGAACGTCGCGCGACGTTCGCCATTTTGGGTTCGCCATTGTTGGCGCTTTTTTTTGCCCTCTCACCCCAGACCAGCAGGTACATGGCAGCCAATCAGGAAGCTCTCCCCTGGACCACTCCCCTTCCCTATAAAAACCGAAGCCCTGCAGCGTTTTTTCACTCTGCCTGTGTGTGCTGAAGAGATAGTGTAGGGAGAGAGCTGCTGCCTGTTAGTGATTTCAGGGACAGTTGAAAGTTTGCTGGCTAGTAATCGTTTTGATACTGCTCTGTTATTGGAGGGACAGAAGTCTGCAGGGGTTTGAGGGACATTTAAGCTTAGGTAGCTTTGCTGGCTAGTAATCTACCTTCTACTGCAGTGCTCTGTATGTAGCTGCAGTGGGCAGCTGTCCTGCTTCTGATCTCATCTGCTGACTGCTGCAATAACAGTAGTCCTTGTAAGGACTGCTTTTATTTATTTTTTTGTTGTTTTACTACTACTACTACTACTACTATAAGAGCCCAGTGCTATTAGTCTAGCAGTGTTGGGGAGTGGGACTGGTGTGCTAATCTGCTGCTCCTAGTAGTTCAGCAGCACCAACTTTAATTTTTTTTTTAATATTCATTTTTTTTTTATTTTACTTTTTTTTATTTTACTACCGCTGTAGTAGTGTATAAGTTGACCTTTTAGGCATTATTTGCCCTGTAGGCATTATTTGCACACTGTTTTCTTCAACCCGCCATCTAGCTGTGTGACCTTGTTCACATTCTGTCTAAATATCCATAATATTACCGTCTCCAGAAAAAACACCGGAGTGACTTTTTTCAAGCAGCCATAATATATTTTACGTAATCCGTATCCACCGCTGTAGTAGTGTATACGTTGACCTTGTAGGCATTATTTGCACAGTGTTTTCTTCAACCCGCCATCTAGCTGTGTGAGCTTGTTCACATTTTGTCTAAATATTGATAATATTATCGTCTCTAGAAAAACCACTTGAGTTACTTTTTTTCAAGCAGCATTCATATATTTTACGTAATCCGTATCCACCGCTGTAGTAGTGTATACGTTGACCTTGTAGGCATTATTTGCACACTGTTTTCTTCAACCCGCCATCTAGCTGTATGACCTTGTTCACATTCTGTCTAAATATCCATAATATTACCGTCTCCAGAAAAAAACACCGGAGTGACTTTTTTCAAGCAGCATTCATATATTTTACGTAATCCGTATCCACCGCTGTAGTAGTGTATACGTTGACCTTGTAGGCATTGTTTGCCCAGTTTTTTTGGCCGCAGCCACTGAAGCACAGAGGCCAGAAAAAATATGCCATATAAATGCTGAAAATAGTCATTTTTTGCCATACGTTGACTCAACGTATATGGCAAAAAATGACTATTTTCAGCATTTATATGGCATATTTTTTCTGGCAACTGTGCTTCAGTGGCTGCGACCAAAAAAACTGGGCAAACAATGCCTACAAGGTCAACGTATGGCAAAAATGACTATTTTCAGCATTTATATGGCATATTTTTTCTGGCAACTGTGCTTCAGTGGCTGCAACCAAAAAAACTGGGCAAACAATGTCTACAAGGTCAACGTATGGCGAAAAATTACTATTTTCAGCATTTATATGGCATATTTTTTCTGGCAACTGTGCTTCAGTGGCTGCGTCCAAAAAAACTGGGCAAACAATGCCTACAAGGTCAACGTATGGCAGTTGTTTAAAGAGAACAGTAGATTACTAGCCAGCAAAGCTACCTAAGCTAAAATGTCCCTCAAATCCCTGCAGACTTCTGTCCCTCCAATACAGAGCAGTATCAAGCAGATTACTAGCCAGCAAACTTACTATCATCTGTCCCTGAAATCACTAACAGCTCTCCCCCTACACTATCTCTTCCAAGCACACACAGGCAGATTTTTCAGATACATTTTTGCCCTTGATCCCCCTCTGGCATGCCACTGTCCAGGTCGTTGCACCCTTTAAACAACTTTAAAATCATTTTTCTGGCCAGAAATGTCTTTTCTAGATGTTAAAGTTCGCCTTCCCATTGAAGTCTATGGGGTTCGCGAACCGTTCGCGAACCGCTCGCGTTTTTGCGCAAGTTCGCGAATATGTTCGCGAACTTTTTTTCCGACGTTCGCTACATCCCTACTCGTGAGTAACATGTTGCTCTCCAACCCCTTGGATGTTGCTCCCAGTGGCCTCAAAGGTGATTATTTTTGAATTCCAGGCTTGGAGGCAAGTTTTGGTTGTATAAAAGCCAGTTGTACTGCCAAACAGAGTCTCAATGTAGGTTGACAATCCACATAGGGGCTACTAAATGGCCAATCACAGCACTTATTTGGCACCCCAAGAACATTTTTCATGCTAGTGTTGCTCCCCAACTCCTTTTACTTCTGAATGTTGCTCACAGGTTCAAAAGGTTGGGGATCCCTGGTGTAGAGAGTGATATTCTGAGACAAATTAGAATAGGTTTTTATTTTTTTTATTTATTTTTTTATCTAGCTTTTTTTTAACTTAGGGGCAAATTTACTTAAGGTTGAATATCGAGAGTTAATTAACCCTCGATATTCGACTGCCGAATTGAAATCCTTCGACTTCGAATATCGAAGTCGAAGGATTTAGGGCTCTTACTCACGAGCAGTTGTAGCTGCGCTCCCCTGCGTTCCGTTTTTCTGCGTTCAGCCACAGGGGAGTGCAGGAAAAGACTCATTACATTTTTTCGAATGGGGCTGTACTCACACAGATGCATGTTGGCGCCGAACGCAGGTTGATACGCAACATGCTGCATTTTTCCTGCGTACCTATACGCGCCTGTGTGAGTACAGCCCCATTGGAAAAAATGTAATGCAGCTACAACCGCTCGTAAGAGCCCTTAGCGCAATTTCTTTGATTGAATGATCGAACGAAAAATCTTTCGATCGAACGATTAAATCCTTCGAATTGTTCGATTCGAAGGATTTTAATCCATCGATCGAACGATTTTTCTTCAACTAAAAAAAGACAGCAAAGCCTATGGGGACCTTCCCCATAGGCTAACACTGACTTCGGTAGGTTTTAGGTGGCGAACTAGGGGGTCGAAGTTTTTTTTGAAAGAGACAGTACTTCGACTATCGAATGGTCGAATAGTCAAACGATTTTTAGTTCGAATCATTCGATTCGAAGTTGTAGTCGAAGGTCGAAGTAGCCCATTCTATGGTCAAAGTAGCCAAAAGAAAACATTCGAAATTCGAAGTTTTTTTTCCTCTATTCCTTCACTCGAGATAAGTAAATGGGCCCCCAAATGTAGTAGCTCTCCACACCATTTCAGCAATCTGGTTGCTACGGTCCAAATTACCTTCAAAGATACAGAAATATGAATGGGAGAGGCCTAAATAGCATGATAAGTAATAAAAAAGTAGCAATAACAATACATTTGTAGCCTTATAGAGAATTTGGTTTTAGATGGGGTCAGTGACCCCTATTTGACAGTTGGAAAGAGTCAGAAGAAGGCAAATAATTTGAAAACTATAAGAAAGAAAACAGGAAGGCCAATGGAAAAGTTACTTAGAAAGACACATTGTATAGCAAACTAAAAGAAAACTTGTGAAGAACCTCTTGTGTGATCCACCACCATGGACATGCGCACATGCGTGAACTCATGGCCCATACGCGCATGCGTGAATATAGCTACGCAAGAGCAAACACCAGAGCGTTTGCACAATTGCGAAGTCCGAAGCGCACTGCTGCAGTTTGTTTTTTGGGGGGGCAGCAGATCAGGGGAGGGGGTCTGGGCCAGCGGGGTCCTACCCTGAGAGGGGTTATAGGCCACATTAGCTTCCTAGAGCTGGACAACATAGAAAGCTAGAGCAATCAAACTTAATTAATAAAATACAATTGAGTGTAATATAACAGTATTTTGGCTATTAGGGCTCATTCCCTTGGGGATGGGGAAACAACAATAGTTTATCCATTTGTAACTGGAGGTGGGGCTGCCATTAGGGGGTCTTGTTAGGGTCTAGACTGCCATGAAATGGTCAGGTTACCCCAAGACAGTAGGTTTGGGAGACTTGAGGTAGGAGTTGAGTAGGTCAGGGACTTGGTCAGAGCACTAGGACCTTAACATTAACTTTTAGTACAGATATGGGATTGGTTATTTGGAAACCCATTATTCTGAAAGCTTCGGATTACGGAAAGGCTCCATTTCATCTAAATAAACCAAATTCTTAAAAATTATTTCCTTTTTCTCTGTAATAAGAAAACTTGATCCCAACTAAGATATAATTAATCCTCATTGGAAGCTAAACCAGCCTATTGGGTTTATTTGATGTTTATATGATTTTCTAGAAGACTTAAGGTATGAAGATCTAAATAACAGAAAGATCTGTTATCAAAAAAAACCCCAGATATAGGGTCGCCCCTTTACCTATTTATGGCTATGGCTAATTAGCAATTCATTTAGATGCATGCTGCAAACTGGACTGATTATGTACAGCCATGGATCTAAATGAATTGCTAATTAGCCATTCGGGCTGCGGATTCCATATGTGTTCTGTTTTCTTAAAGGGGTGAGGTGGCAACCCTACCTGCATAGTAGGTCCCATACCTGCACTTTATAGAATAACTAATTATAAGCAACTTTTCAGCTGGCCTTTATTTTCTCTTTTGGGGTCACTGACCCCATGTAAAAAAAAACAAATGCTCTGTAAGGCTACAAATGTATTATTATTGCTACTTTTTATTCCTTCTCTTTCATATTCAGGCCTCTCCTATTCATATTCCAGTCTCTTATTCAAATCAAGGCATTGGTTGCTAGGGGGACAATTGCTGCAATTGCAAACTGGAGAGCTGCTGAATAAAAACTAAACTCAAAACCCAGAAAAAATTAAAATTGAAAAGCAACTGGAAGTTCTCACTCTCTACAGCATACTGAGAGTTAAATTAAAGGTAAACAATCCCTGTAAGTGCAGGTAAGACAGTACAGCAGGGGAAACTGAGCGTGTGAATAGTGAAGTCCGTGAGCTGTAGGTGACACCATAAGGAATTCAAGGAAGAAATGGCTCTGCCTAACACACCTTTCAAGCTTCCCAACTGCTCTGGAACAGGGCTAGAGTTACAGGACTTTAAAGGAACAGTAACGTCAAAAAATAAAAGTGTTTTAAAGTAATGAAAATATAGTGCAGTATTGCCCTGCACTGGTAAAACTGCTGTGTTTGCTTAAGAAACACTACTATAGTTTATATAAACAAGCTGCTGTGTAGCCATGGGGGCAGTCATTCAAGCACAGGATACACAGTAGATAACGGATAAGTACTACTATAGTTTATATAAACAAGCTGCTGTGTAGCCATGGGGGCAGCCATTCAAGCACAGGATACACAGTAGATAACAGATAAGTACTACTATAGTTTATATAAACAAGCTGCTGTGTAGCCATGGGGGCAGCCATTCAAGTACAGGATACACAGTAGATAACAGATAAATACTACTATAGTTTATATAAACAAGCTGCTGTGTAACCATGGGGCAGCCATTCAAGCACAGAATACACAGTAGATAACAGATAAGTACTACTATAGTTTATATAAACAAGTTGCTGTGTAACCATGGGGGCAGCCATTCAAGCACAGGATACACAGTAGATAACAGATAAATACTACTATAGTTTATATAAACAAGCTGCTGTGTAACCATGGGGCAACCATTCAAGCACAGGATACACAGTAGATAACAGATAAGTACTACTATAGTTTATATAAACAAGCTGCTGTGTAGCCATGGGGGCAGACATTCAAGCACAGGATACACAGTAGATAACAGATAAGTACTACTATAGTTTATATAAACAAGTTGCTGTGTAACCATGGGGGCAGCCATTCAAGCACAGGATACACAGTAGATAACAGATAAGTACTACTATAGTTTATATAAACAAGCTGCTGTGTAGCCATGGGGGCAGCCATTCAAGTACAGGATACACAGTAGATAACAGATAAGTACTACTATAGTTTATATAAACAAGCTGCTGTGTAGCCATGGGGGCAGACATTCAAGCACAGGATACACAGTAGATAACAGATAAGTACTACTATAGTTTATATAAACAAGCTGCTGTGTAGCCATGGGGGCAGCCATTCAAGTACAGGATACACAGTAGATAACAGATAAATACTACTATAGTTTATATAAACAAGCTGCTGTGTAACCATGGGGCAGCCATTCAAGCACAGAATACACAGTAGATAACAGATAAGTACTACTATAGTTTATATAAACAAGTTGCTGTGTAACCATGGGGGCAGCCATTCAAGCACAGGATACACAGTAGATAACAGATAAGTACTACTATAGTTTATATAAACAAGCTGCTGTGTAGCCATGGGGGCAGCCATTCAAGCACAGGATACACAGTAGATAACAGATAAGTACTACTATAATTTATATAAACAAGCTGCTGTGTAGCCATGGGGGCAGCCATTCAAGCACAGGATACACAGTAGATAACAGATAAGTACTACTATAGTTTATATAAACAAGCTGCTGTGTAGCCATGGGGCAGCCATTCAAGCACAGGATACACAGTAGATAACAGATAAGTACTACTATAGTTTATATAAACAAGCTGCTGTGTAGCCATGGGGGCAGCCATTCAAGCACTGGATACACAGTAGATAACAGATAAGTACTACTATAGTTTATATAAACAAGCTGCTGTGTAGCCATGGGGACAGCCATTCAAGCACAGGATACACAGTAGATAACAGATAAGTACTACTATAGTTTATATAAACAAGCTGCTGTGTAGCCATGGAGTAGCCAGGGGTCACCAGAGGTCTACCTAAAAGCCAATTTATAAGGGCACGGAGAATAACATCTTCTGATATAGCCTATGTACAACAAGCTAATGACCTAGTTGATAAATTTGAGGAGCGAGGATATAAAAAGAAAGAACTAAATGAGGCTAAAGAAGAGGTATTACAAGTTAAAAGGAAGGATCTACTCAAAACGAAAGACCAGATACATAAAAAACATAATACTGTATGTGTCACTACATACGGTCCCCACTCAGTCTTTTTAAAAAAGGTCATTATGCAACATTGGCCAATACTGCAAAAGGATAGGACTTATGGAAAATTGTTTAAGGAGCATCCCTTGTTCAGTTATAAAAGAGGGAAAACTATATCAGACGGACTGGTGAGAACTGATTTTAAGGGGAAACCGGTTAAAAGACGATTGTACAACCTTATAGGAACTTACCCATGCCATAAGTGTGGGCATTGTACAGGCATTATAAAGGGGGAGACTTGTAAACATCCTAGTCAGGGATATGACATCAAATTAAAATCCTTTTCAACATGTGACACTGAAGGGGTGGTGTATTTGTTGAAGTGCCCATGTGGGCTGGCATATGTGGGACAGACCTCGAGGACTGTTAAAATACGTTTAAATGAACATAAAAGTGTAATTAGGAACTTCAACCCAGAGAATATGACAGGGAGTGAAGAGATGGAGACAAAGAAACAAAAGGGCAAAGAAAAATATAAAAAAGAAACTTTATTGGCAAAGCACTTCTTTGAGGCCAAACATAATGTGTCCCAGTTGAGATGGCAGGTTTTGGAAGTAGTGGAAAGGCAACAAGGTAATGATATTAAGAAATCTTTATTGAAACGTGAGGCCTTTTGGATTTGGAAACTAGCAACACTGAATCCAAGGGGCCTCAATGAAAATTACAGTTTAACATGTTTTTTATAATGTTTTTATGGATGTTTTTAAAGATGGTGGTTCTTTCTCATTCTCAATTTTCTCTTTCCTTTGTTCTTACCCCTTTTCTTGTTTTACCTTTATAGATGAGGCACATGGAGAATAAACAGAGTATCAATACATAATAGAACATTATTTATACAGTGAGTAATTGATCCTGTAATATTTAGTAAGCACATATGCACTTTCCACGTTTTACTATGTGTATTGAGAATTGTTTAAATATTTATCACTGTTTTTTAAAAAAAAAAAATTAAAAAATTTTTTTTAAAAAAATTTTTTCCCTTATATATATAAAAAATCTCTTATGAAAATTTTTTTTTAACCTGATTGTATAAAGTAAAACTGGATAAATTAAGTATATATTTGCACAGTAATGTAACTGGCTATATTGAAAGTTTCACAGTTGTTTGTTAATTGATTAATTAACCCACCCTGGGAAGGGGAGGGGTTTCACCAATATAGGGACTGTTCACATTTGTATTCTTATCCTGATGAAGGGAGGTTTATCCCCCCGAAACGTTGATCACGAGGTGATATAATAAAGAGGGGTGTCCCCCCAACTGCTGATCATAGCGTGTGTGCGGATCCGTTTCTTGTTTGCTGTAGACATGGAGGCAGCCATTCAAGCACAGGATACACAGTAGATAACAGATAAGTACTACTATAGTTTATATAAATAAGCTGCTGTGTAGCCATGGGGGCAGCCATTCAAGCACAGGATACACAGTAGATAACAGATAAGTACTACTATAGTTTATATAAACAAGCCGCTGTGTAGCCATGGGGACAGCCATTCAAGCACAGGATACACAGTAGATAACAGATAAGTACTACTATAGTTTATATAAACAAGCTGCTTTGTAGCCATGGGGGCAGACATTCAAGCACAGGATACTCAGTAGATAACAGATAAGTACTACTATAGTTTATATAAACAAGCTGCTGTGTAGCCATGGGGGCAGACATTCAAGCACAGGATACTCAGTAGATAACAGATAAGTACTACTATAGTTTATATAAACAAGCTGCTGTGTAGCCATGGGGGCAGTCATTCAAGCACAGGATACACAGTAGGTAACAGATAAGTACTACTATAGTTTATATAAACAAGCTGCTGTGTAGCCATGGGGGCAGACATTCAAGCACAGGATACTCGGTAGATAACAGATAAGTACTACTATAGTTTATATAAACAAGCTGCTGTGTAGCCATGGGGGCAGCCATTCAAGCACAGGATACACAGTAGATAACAGATAAGTACTACTATAGTTTATATAAACAAGCTGCTGTGTAGCCATGGGGGCAGTCATTCAAGCACAGGATACACAGTAGATAACAGATAAGTACTACTATAGTTTATATAAACAAGCTGCTGTGTAGCCATGGGGGCAGTCATTCAAGCACAGGATACACAGTAGATAACAGATAAGTACTACTATAGTTTATATAAACAAGCTGCTGTGTAGCCATGGGGGCAGCCATTCAAGCACAGGATACACAGTAGATAACGGATAAGTACAACTATAGTTTATATAAACAAGCTGCTGTGTAGCCATGGGGGCAGTCATTCAAGCACAGGATACACAGTAGATAACAGATAAGTACTACTATAGTTTATATAAACAAGCTGCTGTGTAGCCATGGTGGCAGCCATTCAAGCACAGGATACACAGTAGATAACAGATAAGTACTACTATAGTTTATATAAACAAGCTGCTGTGTAGCCATGGGGGCAGTCATTCAAACACAGGATACACAGTAGATAACAGATAAGTACTACTATAGTTTATATAAACACGCTGCTGTGTAGCCATGGAGGCAGCCATTCAAGCACAGGATACACAGTAGATAACAGATATGTACTACTATAGTTTATATAAACAAGCTGCTGTGTAGCCATGGGGGCAGTCATTCAAGCACAGGATACACAGTAGATAACAGATAAGTACTACTATAGTTTATATAAACAAGCTGCTGTGTAGCCATGGGGGCAGCCATTCAAGCACAGGATACACAGTAGATAACAGATAAGTACTACTATAGTTTATATAAACAAGCTGCTGTGTAGCCATGGGGGCAGCCATTTAAGCACAGGATACACAGTAGATAACAGATAAGTACTACTATAGTTTATATAAACAAGTGCTGTGTAGCCATGGGGGCAGCCATTCAAAGGAGAAAAGGCTCAGGTTACACAGCAGATAGCAGATAAGCTCTGTCTGTCTAATGGTGTTATCTGTTATCCATTTAACCTGTGCCATATAGCCATTTTTCAATTTCTGCCATTCTCCACAGCAGCTTGTTTATATGAACTATAGTAGTGCTTCTGAAGCAAACACATTAGTTTTACCAGTGCAGGGCAACAGTACATTATATTTTCATTACTTTAAAACACTTAAATTTTTTGGTGTTACTGTTCCTTTAAGAAGACTCCCATGGCAGTTAATTAGTTACAGCAATAAGAGGTGCTGCAGCTTCTCTGATGCTTTTACTTTTATACAGTATCTCCAATGTAAACACAGTATTTCCTGTAGAAATAACAGCAGCAACATGACTGTCGGTAAACAGGATTCTAAGTAATTAATATTCACGCATCAGTACTTTGTAACCTGAGATCGTCCTTTTATTGCCCTAACCTACGTGATTATAAGGAAACGAAACAGTTGTACAGTTCTGTACTGGGAATAGGGACGTGTTTTGTTTGTGTTCCTACATAGAATCTCACGTACAATCAGTATGGCACCTCTGCAATTTCTCTTCTTCTTCCTCTGTGAGTAACGTTTTATTTCTTATTATTTTGTTATTCTGCCAAAATCTCTTGGTTCAGGGGGATCCAGTTTGCAGGTGAGAGTTACAGATTCCTTGGTGAATACAGTGACCCGATTCGGATCAAGGCTCACAAAGGGTTTGCTGGAAGATCCTGATTTCCTTTTCTTCTGATCCTTCTTTGCTTGCTATTCCAGGGCTGATGCATGAGCAATAAAGTGAAAAAGCTGGGGGGTTTTTTTTGTTAAAGTTTGGCTTTTCACTCTACTGCGCAACCATGCAAAGAAAGAAAAAAACAGGTAATGGATTGCTCCATGGTACCCATTGAGAATTCCCTAGGCTGGTGCAGATTTCTCTTGATGGGATCTCCAGCCCTGGGTATCAGGTATTTGAATACAATCACTGGGAGGTGCAACATTTTAGTGTTCTAGTGGAAACGTGGAATATAGACTCATTTATAGTTTCATAAAAAACCAGAAAACATATCATTTATTGTATTGCCCTACAGCCCTGTAATGTTAAGTATTTCTGTTTCTTTTTACAGCAGTGATTACATCAAATGAAGGTAAGGTATTAATTCTTCTAGCAACTAGTAAAGTATGTAGAGCTATAAATCGTTACCCATGCTCCTTCCATCGTAAATGCATCTAGCATAGAGCTGTTACCATGTCCAGTAACAACTGGGCACAAACTGTTTTAAAGCTAAAATTTTACACACAGATTGTCCATCGCCTAGTGTGTTCAGATGGAGATGTGCCATGTAATTGCCTTTATGAAGGTTTTCATGTGTCTTTTTAAGGATGAATGGATGTGAATCCATGTCAGACAGAGGAAACACATCATTGTGATGTTAGTATGGTGCCACTTTTATGGGATCCATCTGTTTAGCCCATGGGATGATTGATAGGGAGGATTAGTTAGTTAGTTTCTACCTTCAGGCTCAAAGTAGAGGAATTTCATGAAATGTTTTTAATAATAAAGGAAGGGTCATTGTAAGGTTTTTTGTTTCCCGTTTCAGGATCTTCCATCAAACCCTTTGTGAGCCTTGATCCGAATTGGGCCACGGTATTCACCAAGGAATCTGTAACTCTCACCTGCAACGTGGATCCCCCTGAACCAAGAGACCAGATCTATTACTGGTACAGAGACAACCAAATCGTCCCATTGTATCTTGGAGCAAAGAGTGTTAAAATTGACCATGCGAAACAGGAGCACGGGGGAAGCTATCAGTGCCAAACAGCAGAAAGTGATAAAAGTGAACCAGTCAGACTGCAAGTTACTCACAGTAAGTTTTGTTTACATTTCTTCTATAATATATACTTCTAGTTATTATGTTTTATAAAAGACTAAGACCCAACATGAAGCAAAGGTCCAGGACTGGGCAGCATTCATCCCAGGGTACTCAAAGAGCTTAGCTCTGTCACTGCCAAACCAATTTGCTTCACTTTACTGGATTCTTTTGTGCCTGGAATGGTGAATTGCTAATGACTGAAAACTATAGGCCTGTTAGTCTGACATCATTGGTAGGAATTTGGGGGGAGGGGGGTATAATAGATAAAATACTGGAATATGTAAGGAACTTACCCTGGTGGTCTAGCGGTAGCGGGGTCCACACCACGTCCTCGGCGAGGACGCCCGCTGTGCTGCCTTCTTCTTCCTTTGCCGGTTTCTCTAGGGCGCGCGCGCATTATTTAAAGGCGCAGTCGCGCTGGCGTGATGACGCCAGCGCACAATTGGCGCGAAATTCAAATGTTTAAAAGGGGAATTTGGCTTTCAGGTAATTGCCCGTTGTTAGGTTCAATTAGTTTGCTCCTGGGTGTTTGTTTTGTGTAATTCCTGATTGATCTACTGTGTCTTGACCCTTGCTTGCCTGCTGACTACTCTGACCTCTCCAATCCTGACCTTGCCTGCCTGAAACTACGTTGTTCTCTCCAATCCTGACCTTGCCTGCTTTCCGACTATTCTACGATCTCTAATCCTGATTCCGGCCTGTCTGACTATTTTAACTGCTTGTGCTGGCCCAGCCTGCCTGTTCCTGGTGGCTTCCTATCTTCCAGTATCCTTGTAAACAGTCATGCCCCATTGCCTGCCAGAACTTATGCCTTGCACCTCTCGTTAAGTCCAGGTGGCATCTGAGTATGCCGAGAGCTCCTCCCGAGGCCAAAGGCGGTCACTTAACTGGTGAAGTCGAGCCGAGACCAGGGTGCTTGGCATCTGTTCTGGTGTAGGGTGCTGACCGTGACAGAATACGTTTGAAATCACCGAAGTTCAACTTTTCCCTTTTATTTGCCAGGTGGGCTTGCACATGTGCAGCTGTCAGGAACAACTGGTTCTATAGTGGCAGCTGAGAGTCACCACATAAAAAAGGGTCTAATACAGTAGTTTAATAAAATCTTTAATTTGTAATATACTGCACACAATCCTAAGCTTACATATTTTCAGTTTTAAATGGGGGTCACTGACCCCTTCCAAAAACAAATGCTCAGTAAAGCTACAAGTTTATTGTTATTGCTACTATTCATCTTTCTCTTCAGGCCTCTCCTATTCATATTCCAGTCTCTAATTCAAATGAGTGCATGGTTGCTAGGGGAATTTCCTGAAATTGCAAACTGAAGAGCTGCTGCATAAAAAGCTAAATTACTCACTAACCACAAATAAAAAAGAAAACCAGATTGTCTCAGAATGTCACTCTCTACATCATGCTAAAAGGTGAACAAGCCCTTTAAAGTATTTTGGGGTTTATATGGATAACAGACTGTGCAGCTCTAGGCAGTGTCAGTTGGTGGCTACTAAAGCAAAGCAAATAAAGTTCTGTCTTGCATTAAAAAATGAAACATAATTTTGCCTCTTTATAGGTCCCCAATAAGGCCTCGTCTGGAGTAAAGGGGAACTTGTGAATCATTACATTACATTATGTAATTCTCTAAATATAATGCAATTTAAAATTGTATACCGTTTTTAAAATATTTCCATTTTTATGGTGGACCCACTTGCAGCTGCTTCTCTCCTACCTGCTTCTGGCCAGCTCTGAGGTCGCAGTCAGATCATTTGCATAACAACTCTATCCTCACTTTCATTGGCTGCTGTGCTGTTAATCATAGGCCTTTTACCAAATACCAAGCAACGTTCCCCTTAGAAGTCTTCAAAGCCAGCATTGGTAGTACTGGAGAGGTTTGAAAAGCTCCCTTCTCCATTCTGTTGCCTAAAACACAAATCTCCTGCCTTCTTTGACTCCACCACTCCCAAAATGTCATGTGAAAAGACCACCATGCTGCCTTTTCACATGCCCTTTGGGGGGGAGGGAGTAGAAGAAGAAAGTGGAATTTGTATGTATAGGGAGGGAAGCTTTTCAAGCCACTGCACTACCAATGGTCAAGGAGGAGATAGGAAAGTTAAAATTAACACTATATAGTGCAAATATCATTAATCCCAACTGTGGCAAGATAGATAATTATAATAAAAGCATACTTCATTAAAGTACTCTGTAAGCAATTTTAAGATGGGTTAAAAAATTAAAAAATACTTTCTTTTCAAGCTTTTAAACTCAACATACAGGTACCCTCTATTCACAATGACGTGTACAATCACCTGATGCATTTCATGCCTCATTCTGGCACTTTATCACCTCTGAGGTAAACAGGCATCTGGCAGGGAATTAGGAGAGAGGGACCAAAGGGAGTGACCCAAATGGAGTTTAAGCACAATGGAGAAATATGGACATTTAAGTTGATGGACATATAAATACTATAGTCTAAGGGCTACATAAAAGTGCAACGATAAGGGTAAAACATAGCATGTTGGAAATTGGGACTAATCATTTAATTGGAACCTCACTCTAGAGGAAGAGTCTCAGCCCACACTTTACATGTACAATATAACTTTCAATGTGTTGAAGGTGAACTAAACCTAAAAATGTGTATGGCTAGACATGTCATATTTTATATAATTAACTTATTGAACCAGCCTAATGGTTCAGCATCTATACTATAGTAATGATCCAGGACTTCAAAGTTGTCACAGAAGTTCCCCATCTTGGATTTTCTTAAGCATTCTCATGCTCAATGGGCTCTGAACAGCTGTTGAGAAGCTAAACGTAGTGTTTGTCTCAAATCATAAAGCAGAAAATTAGGTTTTGAGCTCAACCATGGAGGGTTTAGAGCTTGTAAGCAGCGGAGAGAATGTGTAAAGCCGATTTGAAAAGGAGCTTGTGATGGGCTTGCACTTTGGATAGTGCTGAGAGCTTTGCCCTGAATAATAAAGCAGGGTTTGCATGTTACATAGTTACACAGTTACATAGTTAAATTGGGTTGAAAAAAGACAAAGTCCATCAAGTTCAACCCCTCCAAATGAAAACCCAGCCCCATACACACACCCCTCCCTACTGTCACATAAATTCTATATACCCATATCTATACTAACTATAGAGTTTAGTATCATAATAGCCTTTGATATTATGTCTGTCCAAAAAATCATCCAAGTCCCTCTTATAGTCATTAACTGAATCAGCATCACAACATCACCCGGCAGTGCATTCCCCAACCTCACTGTCCTGACTGTGAAGAACCCCCTACGTTGCTTCAAATGAAACCTCTTTCCTTCTAGTCTGAAGGGGTGGTCTCTGGTATGGTGAAAAGCTTGGAAGCCCAGCCCAAGAATTGAGTTGCTGTAATTATATATACAGTATATAGACTCCCATATGTTCTACACAAGAATCCTTCACTTTTAATCATTTTTCTTTTGGTTTCAGGTTGGCTCACACTGAAAGTACCACCATTTGTATTTGAAGGGGATGAATTATATGTGTCCTGTGCAGGGTATCCTGGGTATTCTGCCAGAGACGCTGTGTTGTACAAGGACAATGAGGTTATAGGATCCTCTCCTTCTGATGCTGATTTTCTGGTTGGAACAACAAATATGACAACGAGTGGTTTGTACAGATGCACCCGACAAGTGAAGGACGGTGTCGTATATTATAGTTATTCTAGTGAAGAACATATTTCTGTAAAAGGTAAAATATGAAACATTTCCATTCTGAATATGTATGGTGCAATTCTGAACATTCACAGCATTGTTTTGTTTGATGATAAAATGACTTTATTATACTGTATTCTAATTTCTTTCCACCGATCCACTGGAAAAATAAAACAATGAAAGAAAGTGTTATGTTTTGGGTAGCCGAGGATGAGTACAGTATAACAGTGCTTTATTAGCAGGCTCATGCAGCCATTACACAACAGTAAGCAGCTCTAACACCACAAGCTGTACAGAAAGTATGCAAAGTATAATAAACATTATTCACATCACATAGTCCTCGGTCCATGCAGATAGTTTTCTGATTCTCTCAGTATGCCTTATAGGGTCACTTTCTTCAGGTCTATTACAGTTGGCATCAGGAGTAGGAAAATGTCCTTCATCAAATGGAGCTTCTCTAAAGTCATATCTAACAGGAGCAAGATGACTTGCATTACACATGCGACCATCAGACAGTTCATATGTGTATGGTCCTCGCTGGCATCTCACTTCAAGTGGTGTAGTAAATTTAGATTGTCCTTGTTTCAGTATTCCTAGTTTCTTAATTCTGAGTAAAGATGCAGGCTGAAAGTTTACTTCTCTGGCACCACATTTTCTGTCAGTATAAGCCTTCCATTTGGTTTGTTGACATTTGACAATGTCAGCAGTAGACAAATTTGTAGGCACAGTATTTTGTGGAAGATTGATGTCTGCAACATTTAACTTAGTGTGCAACTGTCTGCCATATAATAATTCAGCTGGAGATGCTTGGGTTGTTGCATGGCATGTTGCTCTGTAGTTATGTAGGAACTCTGTTGTAAATACTTTCCAAGATTTCCCAGTAAGATTTGCTGTCTGTAGTGCTTCTTTTAGACTTTGTTGAATTGCTTGATTTCTCCATTTGCTTGTGGGTAATACACTGAATTTTTCCTATGCACAATATTCCTCTCTCTCAGAAAGGATACAAACTCAGACGAGACAAACTGTGGTCCGTTGTCTGATATTAACTCCTTTGGATTACCTTCTCTGCTGAAGACTGTAGACAGAAATGTTATTACTGTAGCTGATGTTATACGAGAAACAAATGCAATTTCAGGCCATTTACTGTAATAGTCTATCAAGGTTATAGCAGCTGGACTGTTCACAATTACTATTTCAAAGCTATGTTGAGCAGACTCTGACCACACCAGTCGTTCCACGTCGTAGTGCACTAAGTGGTTCCACAACTGAAGCATAGTTGGGAATAAACTTAGAATACCATAAAGTAAGACCTAAGAAAGCTTGTAAGGTCTGGAAATCAGATGGAGTAGGTGCTTGTGTAACATCGTTGACACAGTCAGGGTCAGGCGGTAATCCATCTTGTGAAATGATATGACCCAGAAATGACAGCTGAGTTTGTCTGAAGTGGCATTTGGAACGGTTCAGTTTCAGTCCTGCAGAATCAATGCATTTCAGAACATTTTTTAGGTACTTGTCATGAAGATCCATAGTTGGAGCGTAGACAATTATTTCATCCAAGTAGCATTGTACACCAGGTATGTCATGGAGTATAGAAGACATCAGTCTTTGAAAACAACTCAGTGCTGAAGCCAGTCCATAAGGTATATGCTTGAACCGAAACAAACCATCATGTGTGATATATGCAGTGAGGTCTCTATTTTCCTCATGCAGTAATACTTGATGATAAGCACTCTGAAGATCCAGATTAGAAAATAAATTTCTATAAAATCGAATACCTCCAGTTTTCTTCATTGTTACAACAATTGGTGAAACCCATTCAGAGGATTTTAATTTTTCAATCACATCTTGCTCTACCAGTTTCTTTAGTTCCTATAAGACAGTCTCCCTTATAGAGTAGGGCAATCACCTCAATTTCTGGCGTACTGGTTTTACATCTGGTCTCAACTTAACTTTGTGTACAAAGTTCTTTGCACAACCCAGTGAAGTGTTGCTTTGTGGTGAAATTTTAGACACTGGCTGTGTAGCAGGCACTGGTGCTATATTAATGAGACCATCAACTAATTGTAGGTTTAATGCAGCAAAGAGATCCCTTCCAGGTATAGCAGTTCCCTTATTCACAATGTAAAAGTCACATTTTGCAGTGTTTGATTTAAAATGTACAGTCACTAGTTATCCACACCTTATACTGTGACATTTGTAGTAGTGACTTCATGAACATCGGCAGATCTTAGCAAAATGTCCTATCTTTTTGCATTTGCGGCACTGTACAGCTTTTGCAGGACATGTAACATAATTTGCAGTGTGTTGTGTTGACCCACAGTGAAAGCAATATTTTTTATTTATATTTGCTACACGGTTTTGCAGTGTAGGTGAATCCCTTTCCTTAGCACTGTATTTTGCCTGTGACTGTGCATTATTAGGCCACAGTGCTGAATTCACAGTCTGTACATTCCCAGCAGTTCCCTGACTGAGAGTTTTGGCCTCTGCCACTGCTGATTCAATTTGGCTAGCAACTGTAATAGCCTTTGCAAGGGTTAAATCCTGCTCTAGGAGCAGTCTCCCTCTAATGCGAGGTGAGTTTGTTTTTTCCACTATTTGGTCTCTTAGCATTTTATCTGTTAGATTCCCAAACTCACAGGTAACAACCAGCTCTCTCAAAGCTGCTACAAATTGTTCTGTGGATTCGGAATTATGTTGTCCACGTTGGCGGAATTTATATCTTTCAGCAACCACATTTATTCTTGGCACAAAAAAGTTCTTTATAGCAGTAAGAGCAGTTTCATAAGTATCATCAGGTAATGGTAATGTATAGGATATACCCTGTCCCTCTGATCCCAGGCAGTGAATAAGTAAAGCTTTCTAGCAGCAGAAATCTCCCCTTGGTCAGCAGCAATAATGTACTTTTCAAACATACAGATCCCAGCAGTAAAAGGTATGGTAGGCTCACCAGGGTTTGGGAGAAAAGGTGCAGGCTGCTGCAGGGGTAGAAGAGACATCTCGCTGCCAATTTGTTATGTTTTGGGTAGCCGAGGATGAGTAGAGTGTAGGGATGTGAAAATCTTAGACACCCTTACACTTTATTGACAGGCCCATCCCTAGCTATTTGGATACCTAAGTGGGTCCTAAAATACAGTTGGGAGGGGTATTGTGCTCCTGTCTTATGTAACCCTTGCAATTCACACGGTGACCTGAGTGGCGCTGTGCCAGAGTATAAAAGGTTTAGGAGCCATGTGCTCTAGGTCCATTACTTTAGCCCAACCAAGCAGGCTGGAAGGGAATGGGTAGTGCTGACCCTAGAGCCCAGCATCCTAGTAAGTAGATAGCTATACTTGTTCATAGATCACTCTAGGAGTGATAGAGAGGTTAACTAGTTGAGCAGCTCAAGGCTCCTACGAGGAGATTAGTGGGATTAAGATTCCCGGGTAATACTGACCCAGAGAGGGACTAAAGTGTTGAGATTAGGGATGGTAGGTTTCCCCTAAGAGCAACCAGGAGTTCCTGAGTACTGAAGATATATTAATACCCACACCTGTTGCAACTACTCTCTGCTGTTATTCCCTGGCCTGTGGGGATTCAGCCTATGCGTGCTGTGAGTATAAGCTCCTTTAATGCTGCTGTGGTATTTGATGCTCCATTGTGGATAATTGTACTGATCATCTTCATGCTCTATTGTTCAATAAATATTCTTTTGGTTTACGGTTAAAGAACTACTGGCGCCCATCATTGTGCTATTGCACCGAGTTACAGTTGCATTACATCCTTCCTCCACCTCGTTGCGAGGGCTTGCCCCTGAGAAAGAGAGCTCATCTGTGGTGAGAGTCCACAAAGGAAAGTAGCTATAACTGCTAAATAAGAGGCAGTTTACTATAGCGCTACATTTTGGCGCCCAACGTGGGGCTCTAAAGGGTTAACTGTAACCATTAATTGTTATACTGCACGCAGCCTAGTGTGACAGGCGCTGCGTGTGCGGACCCAGTAGGAAAAAGGCACCTTACTGTGGGGAAAGTCTGTAGTTCTTATTCCCCCAGTGCTGCCATACTGATTCCAGTGAGAAGTGTATTGTTTGCTTGGTTCTGTCCTTATTAAACATTATGGCTCCCCTATCTGAAGCTGCAATGTGGGATTGGTCCCTGGATATGGGAGCGGATCCTGAATACACATTTATGGTCGATGATGTACCTGAGAAATGTCCCATAGACGTTGTGAATCAATCGCTAATGGGAAATTCTATATTTGATGCGTTTGCTTATGTAGCTAGAGAACCCTCAGACAAGAAGGGATTTGTTCGGCTCTTATATTGGGTTCCTGCAGTGCCCCAGAAAAGCACCTGGCCTTCTAGAGTCTATCCGATGGGAGTACAGAAGGAAGGGTGCCCTTGTCGGTACCAGAGCCCGCCAACACTCCCTCCATTTGGGTTTCCGCTAGCTCCTTTTAGTGACTGTGTAACTGACTCTTTCAACTGCTCGAGTTTATCGGGAGAACAAGAGGGCTGCAGTACTAAAGTGTCTGATGATTATGAGATTAATGTGTCTACCCCTGGGCTTAATCCGTTCCTAGCTGATGATGTCAAGGACTGTAGTGACAGTTTGCCCGTTGAGGAATGTCCTAATATTGCCCAGGAAAAAGACTCGTTGGTGGATAGCTGTTTTGCTATACCGCCACCTATTCCCCCTCGCACAGGAAAAGTGGCTGTTAAGAAATTTTCTGCTGCGCCACACCCTGTGTCCTTGACCTGCCCAGAAGGGGTTAAGTCGGAAAGCCCGCGAAGAAATAAGGGGCGTGCTCACTCACCTCTAAGAGGCGTTATTGAGGAGATGTCGCGACGTCCTAATTTAAAAGATAGCTTGGCTGGGATATCCTGTTTGCCGTTCATGCTGCTAGGATCTTCGGAGCTAGTAGACCGGGACCTGAATTCTGTTATGGAGCCGATTTCCGAACCCGGTGTTCCAGAGTTGCCCATGGAGTCTTTGCCCCCTCGAGCGAGAGCTGATTCCGTTCCTATCCGGGTGGAGGCTGAGTGGCAGTATATATACCAAGGAACCTTTACCCCAAGTGAATGGGGAACCATGATTCCGGGCTGTGGAGTGTGCGACTTGGAAGCACCCGACGCCTTGGAAGATCCGGAGAGTGTTTGTTTCCAGTGTGAAGCTCATCTGTGGATGGGACCATTCAAGCGGGCTGATCAATCCCCCTTGGTGGACCGGATACGGGACAAGGTGAGCGGCAAAACTATTCTCATCTATAACGAGATAGAGGGTGCCCCCGGGGTGTCAGCGGCTGCGGGCCCCATATCTGGAGCTGCACCCAAGCTTGTCTCCGACTCCGCTCCAGAGCCTGTCCCTACACCGGTCCCTGAGCCTGCTATGGACTTTGTGTCTATGCCCGAGTCTGTCTCAGTGTCTGCAACAGTGCCGGCCTTAAAACTCAGTGAGGTTAAGCTCATGTGCGATTGTGCTTCGCAGACTGATCTGATTCTACCAGGGGGAGAGGAACTTGTGATCGCCACTGCGGGTCACGAAAGAGTGCCGTCTTGCCGGGCGGCTGATGTGACTCCTACTACCCCCTTGCTAAAGTCCGAGGGTGAACAAAATATTCTGGCGTGTCCTGCGCTTTTGCCTCTTAAAGTGTCTTCCCCAGTTTCAGATGTACCAGGGGGAGATTTGGATCCCTTACTAACAGTTGAGGATCCTGACTGTTGGGTCCCTGGCACACCCCAAGAGAACTTTCCAGAAGGGGTGTGGCACGTGTTAGAGCCTGATGCAGCTTGCAGGCCTGAAGCTGCTCTTGTATCCTCAGAGGAGGAAATGTTTCAGCCGTTCATATCTAGCTATGCTGAGTCTGATGTTTCGTGGGAGGTGAATTCAAATCCTGAATTGTTCCATGCCTCAGCAGAGGAGAATGTTGGAACTGACCAGGAGCCTCTTGTGACGATTTGCCCCAAAGATGATCCTTTGCCCCGCAAAGTATTGCTCAGTGGCATGGGACCTCATGGGGATTTAACAGTGACTGTCTATACAGCCCTAGCTGTTCCTGCACCACTTCCAGTCCTTAGTTCTGATGTGGAATGGAGGAAGTTTTCTTTTGGCAGGTTGGGGACTATTGCGCCTGTTGCACCAACCATCCGAGATCCTCCAATCCTGGAGGATGAGGAGGACCTGTTAGAAAAGTGGATCTCTGCCAGTGTGGACAGTGATGGAGTTTCCACATTGGACCTTCCGGCTCAGGTCAGATGTCAGAGCCGACGATCTGTGGCTAGTGAGCCAACAAAGAATGTGTGCCCCAAGGTGACCGTGTTTCAAACTCTTAGTGAGCCAGGAGAGAGCATTCACGTGTCGGAGTTGTACCATCACGAGTGGGGTAAGATATCCCTAGAGAGGGAGGAAGGACTGGTTGCTATCATTCCTGTTGTTGCTGATGACTCCATCCTCAAAGAGCCCCTGGATGGGAAGAATATGAAGAGGAAACTCCCGAAGCCGTGTCTGAGCCAACACCTTCTATAGAGAGACCTTCCAGCTTCACTGCACCTCCCATCATTGGCCCTGAGGAGGAAAAAGATTTTTGGGTGCTGCCAGGACGGGCAGACCCCAATGTATTCACCTCTGTATCCAGAGTACAGAGGGTGATAAATTTTCATGTTCATAGAACTTGGGGATATTTCATGCCCTATGCACCACTGTGGGTGTATGAGAAGGTGGCGGCATCTTATGAAAATTGGCTCATAGATGAGATTCTCCGCAAAGAAAAGATGCACCACAGTTGCCTTACCAATCCTGACAAAGTGAGGAGAGAGAAGGATTGGCAGTATCTGCGTTCCATAGAAAGGGAATGGTGGTATGGCCGCACCATTTTAAAGAATGCCGTGAAAAGCTGTGGCAAGTATAACCCCACCAAGTACTTCAACTTGGAAGTCTATTTGGGAGATGGACAGTGGGTGGACAAACCCCATCCCAAATACTACATCCCCTATGAAGATACCAAGGCAAGATTTCTTCACATGATTTAATCTGCTGATACTCCATTGGGAGTTTGTTTGTAGCTATTTTTTTTGAGCTATCTGCCTATTTTCCTGTCCCTTCAAGGTACTGAACTTTCTACAGGGGAAGATTGTTTTTCGTTTTACTTCAGTTGGAGTTATGCCCAAGGACTGTTTTAGGTAATACCTGTCCGTTGGTAGGTTCATCCAATTTCTCCTAAGTGCATTTTCAAAAAGGATTGTGGGTTCGAATGTTTGATGGACTAGAATACTGATTGTGTTTGAACTGCAGTATTTCTAACTTGTGTTCTTTTATAGGTGTACCAATAAAAGTTTACCTGTTCATGAAGGAAACTGTGCTATTGATATGTTTTCTTTCAGTTATGCCATTGTACCTGGGTTTACTCAGGAGAGTTACCCCGAAGAGGTTATAAGGTAATGGTGTAGTAATGCAATGTGTTCTTTGAAAAGGTTTCTTGCATGATGTGCCTTAACTGCTATATTTTCAGTATTGATTCTTTGAAGGTTCCTTGCCGGGACGGAAGGAATTCACCAGGGGGAGAATGTAGGGATGTGAAAATCTTAGACACCCTTACACTTTATTGACAGGCCCATCCCTAGCTATTTGGATACCTAAGTGGGTCCTAAAATACAGTTGGGAGGGGTATTGTGCTCCTGTCTTATGTAACCCTTGCAATTCACACGGTGACCTGAGTGGCGCTGTGCCAGAGTATAAAAGGTTTAGGAGCCATGTGCTCTAGGTCCATTACTTTAGCCCAACCAAGCAGGCTGGAAGGGAATGGGTAGTGCTGACCCTAGAGCCCAGCATCCTAGTAAGTAGATAGCTATACTTGTTCATAGATCACTCTAGGAGTGATAGAGAGGTTAACTAGTTGAGCAGCTCAAGGCTCCTACGAGGAGATTAGTGGGATTAAGATTCCCGGGTAATACTGACCCAGAGAGGGACTAAAGTGTTGAGATTAGGGATGGTAGGTTTCCCCTAAGAGCAACCAGGAGTTCCTGAGTACTGAAGATATATTAATACCCACACCTGTTGCAACTACTCTCTGCTGTTATTCCCTGGCCTGTGGGGATTCAGCCTATGCGTGCTGTGAGTATAAGCTCCTTTAATGCTGCTGTGGTATTTGATGCTCCATTGTGGATAATTGTACTGATCATCTTCATGCTCTATTGTTCAATAAATATTCTTTTGGTTTACGGTTAAAGAACTACTGGCGCCCATCATTGTGCTATTGCACCGAGTTACAGTTGCATTACATCCTTCCTCCACCTCGTTGCGAGGGCTTGCCCCTGAGAAAGAGAGCTCATCTGTGGTGAGAGTCCACAAAGGAAAGTAGCTATAACTGCTAAATAAGAGGCAGTTTACTATAGCGCTACAAGAGTATAACAGTGCTTTATTAGCAGGCTCATGCAGCCATTAAACAACAGTAAGCAACTCTAACACCATGTAGAAAGTATTCACAGTATAAGTCTTGAGCACAGTGACATCTACAAGCCATTTGTATAAACACCACAGAAAGTTCGAAAAATAAATGTGTTGTTGGACTGTACAATGTGATCAAACATGTGTGTGTCTTATTTCCTTGTGGTTCCTCCGTGCTGCAACTCTGCTAAATAAGCAAAACCAAAACCAAAAAGGAATTAAAGCTCCACACAACCTGGTAGTGGTTACACAAACCACTACCTGTAATAAATGGTTTGCGGTTTATTTGCTGGAGCTTCTTCCTTCCTGGTTTTGGCTTTGCAAACAATGAAAGAAATAAATGAAGCTCTGTGCTTTCCTCCACTGGTTTTATTTACTCTGTTGCTTCAGTATACATGAGTGTGCAGATAAAATTTAGCCATTAAACATATACATTTTAAACATAATAAAACAATTAACTACTGGGGTAACACAGATGTCTCAAGATGACCACAAGCTCACTTAATAACTTCTATAACCACTCCTATTTGCGCAGGGGGTCGTAATTTGAAACCACTAAGAACATAGCAATGTAAATGGAACCATAAAGAGAGGGTTTGCTCATGGAATGTACAGTAAAAAATATCATGTGTATTATCTTTATTTTCAGAGCTATTCTCCAAACCAGTGGCAAAAGTAACTGAAAGTCACTCAAAGCAAGGAAAAGTACTGACCATAACATGTGACACAAAGCTCAGCCCACGTAAAGCGACTACAGAGCTACAGTTTGCTTTCTACAGAAATGGACGCAATGTGCAGGGATTCAGTTTATCCAACCAACATGGAGTCCCCTCAGCTCAGCTGGAGCATTCTGGGAATTATACCTGTGAGGTACAAACTCCAACTGGCAGTGTGAGGAAGAGGAGCAATATGGCACATATCCAGATACAGGGTGAGCATTATACTTAACTTTATTTCCTACATTATTTCCTAAAAAGAAAACAGCTTAGACCAACATTTGGAAAACACCTTAGAATGATCACAATGTTCATGCCTCATGGAATTAGCCCAGGTCTCCCCCCTTTAGTAGCCCTGGACTGTCCTTTGGATCTGGCTTCAACTGCGCCTGCAAGATGGCACCTACAACCCCACTGAGAGAGGAGCAAACTGAGCATGCTCAAGCCCAAGCCCTGGTGGTTTAAGCTGAAAGAAGGAAGTCTGATACAGAAGCCCATGAGTACACAATAGAAGGAAAAAAATGCTGTGTTTCTTATGATAGAGGACTCAGAACAGCATTACTTTGAGGATTTACTGGTGTATTTATATACACCTGCAGTAACAGAAGGTTAGAAGGTGCGCACTCACATTACAAATTACGAGGTCTCCATCAGGGGTAAAAAAGTAGAAAATTAAACAAAAAAGGCAGAACGAATAGTATTTACATTTCATATTTATAACCAAATGTCCTTGTGTTTGTCTCGCTATAGCAAGCGAAACTAAAAGGCGTTTGACATCACAGCCATTTCCTGAAGAACCGGAAAACCAGTAATTGCATTCTGGGGTATAACTTGGAACGCAATGTGTTCCAATATGTCAGCACTGAATGAAGCTTCACTGTCTCCTCCTATGAAGCCAGGAGACCAGCCTGTACTCTATGCGACAAAGATTGGAATGAAAGGCATTCCAAGACATCTGCGCCTAGTGTCTAATGCGCATGTCAGTCCTCAATCTAGCCTTCTGAAGCAGCAAGATTGCTATCTTGAAGGTTACATAGAGCCTATTGTACAAAAGAATATAACTCCTGAGCAACTGTCAAAACCCCATTATCATATTACAATGACCAACAATTTAATAAGCCCGTTGAATGAGGGTCAACGTAAAAAAATTTATTTTTCGACATGAAAAGGCTAGACAGGCCTGGTAAAAAGAACAAAAATTATGACAGCAATCAGGAGAATCCATATTGATGGTCATCAGTGATCTATAGGAAAATAAAAATAAACATATATGAATCTATTAAAAAAAGAATGTATTCATTCAACCTGAGAGTGCAGTTATACATACCCAAAGGAGAATGACAGTCTTATTGTGCATCTGGAGGCTGCGCAATTATAGGCCACAGCAGGACAAATTATGCTGGTCATTAAATCCTATGATAGTCACAGTATTCAGGCAAAAAATCCATTCAGCTTCCCTTCTCAGCAGTAATGTGTTTCTATCCACCCACCACTAGTAGCCATCACCTGGTCAATGCCCATAATGCATAGAGATGAAATAGTGTGTTTTTGTTCATTACATTGTAGTTCCAAAGGGGTAGTTTCTTTCCCAATTTTTATTACGTTCCTGTGTTTAAGAAATCTATCTTTTAGTTACTGTATGGTCTTCCTTACATAATACAATCCAAATGGGCAAATAATTATATATATTACATGGGTAGTTTGGCAAGAGATCCCGTATTTGATATCAAACCTCTGTGAGGTCCATGGGTGAGAAAATGATGTCCCCTGTTTCATACTATTACATACAGAGCAGTTATAACATTCATAATTTCCAGGTTGTGGATTAGAAAAGAAGTGTGAGGTCAAATAATGGGATTTATTGTCAGCCATGATCAGGAAATCTCCTAAATTCCTACCTCTTCTGAAAGCAAAAATAGGAGGATTTATACAGTTTGGTCCCAGAATGGCATCTGCTCGTAAATGATGCCAATGTTTGTGCACCACATGTTTAATGAAATGACTAGCTGTGGTAAATTTGCTCTTGAATCCTTTTCTATCATCATTCAATTTCTGCTTAATAGTTTCTAAATGTTTGAAATAGAGGTTTAACATAGCAACGGTTAATGCAGTACAAAGTCCAACACCAGGAATCAGTTGAGGGCATGGTGTGAAGCAGTAAAGTCAGGCAGAGGCCAAGGTTCATATAAATGAATCAGAGTAGATCTCAGCAGGAGTGCCTACAATGGGTAGGGTGCCTAACAATAGGATAAGTTGAGGAACTGGTCCATAGGCATCAGAGCAATGGGGTCAAGCAGGTAATGCACTCAGCATGTAAACACTGATACCTTTATAATACATCAAATAAAAAATCAGAATATAATCAAACACAAATAAGGGAGCGCCACCCTAAGTTGAGAGAAACAGTAGATGGTGTGCAGGGTTAAGGAGATAAGTAGTAATTCAAAAGAAAGAAAAAGTTAACACTTGAAATTGCACCACCCCATCATGGAACCCGATAACTCAGGGAACAAATTAAAACTTAACTTTTACTAATAGATTAGATAAAATCGGTTAAGTGATATATGCAAAGCATAAGATGAGTATTAGGCTGATACATTAAGTCTGTAGTGAAACACTACAGTGGTAATGTGGTGGCAATAAAGACAAAAATATTGTAGTCTATAGAAAATGGGTATCCAACCCACCTGCCAAACTTGGCATAAGTTCTCTTATGAGTCTCAATTGGTCTGCCACCCCTTCACCCTAGTTTACACCCTCCCAGTTTTCTGGTACGAATAGACGGGTAAGTACAGTGTAATTACACAAATTTGACAAAGCCTACAATATGCGGGTGAAACGCGCCTCAGGTGCATTTTAGATTAGCTAGGTAGGGGGACTGAACCATCATATAATTTTATAGGCCACTGCTTCACAGCTGAAACGGGAGGGAAGCTCTGTGGCTGAAGGGGTGGGCGATCGACGGAGCCTCTTTCTGGGCTAGAATTTAATGCAAACTTTGATGTGAGCCTACTTAGAATACTTTAATTCAGTTCTAATAATTGAACAGTGGGTCAACTTTTGATACCACCCAGTTGTACTATCTCCTTCTATGGAAATGGGAGGGTGCGTCTGAGGGTGAAGGGGTGGTGGAAATATTAAGGCTGGAAAGTGATGGTGGAATGTGTAGTTTAATCTATGACCCTGATTGGCAGGTTGTGTGCAACCGATTTGTGTAATTGCCACTGTACTTACCCGTCTATTTGTACCAGGAAACTGGGAGGGTGTAAACTAGGGTGAAGGGGTGGCGGACCAATTGAGACTCATAAGAGAACTTATGCCAAGTTTGGCAGGTGGGTTGGATACCCATTTTCTATAGACTACGATATTTTTGTCTTTATTGCCACCACATTACCACTGTAGTGTTTCAGTATAGACTTAATGTAGCAGCCTAATACTCATCTTATGCTTTGCATATATCGCTTAACCTAATTTGGGTTCTTCGTCTCCCTGTTCCTAACTTTATTTTAAATGTTCTCCTGGACTCACGATTTTATCTAATCTATTAGTAAAAGTTAAGTTTTAATTTTGTTTCCTGAGTTATTGGGTTCCATGATGGGGTGGTGCAATTTCAAGGGTTAACTTTTTCTTTCTTTTGAATTACTAAATAAAAAATCAGTCCTGCACTGACTTAGGGGACCCATGGCTAACCGCCAAATAGCAACAAAGCTATCAGGTTTTATGGAGAAAAGCCCTGATTTCCTGACCCTTTCGTGGTCTGACTTCACATGCCTACATTGGACATAATGGGTGGTAGGATCCAGGAAAAAATAAAAGATGACCCCTCCACAATACACAGCCCCTATCACATAGTGATGCCACTTCCAGATAATGAGAAGAATGAGAGGTTGGGGTGGAGGAAAGTTGGCAGAGGAACCAGCCCCGTGCAGGTCTCAGTTCATGGTGCTGCATAACCGATATCCGCATAGAGCAATTAGAAGCTGGATTATCAGATAAACATAATTTAACCTAGTTATGTAGGTTGAAAAGACACACACATCCACATTCCAGTTCAACGTTTTTGTCTAAATAAAACCAGCCTAGCAGCTATATAATGTCATACGGTGTCAGCCAGTCACAAAGTTACAGGGAACATTCTGAAAAGAAACTGAAAGGAGAAAGTGAAAAGTCCTGAAACTTTGCTGTGATTATCATCTCAGTTGGCACATAAATTAATAACCATTGCACTACTTTGTTATGCTCCATATCCAAACTGTTCCCCTTTATTGTAGTGTTATTCCTACCTCTGTAGTGACTGAAGATAGGTACAAAAAAAGCAGGATTTTCAGACTTTGGTATAATACTTGGACCTAGGGTTGCCACCTTTGTGGCCTTTGATCTGACCTTTGATCTGGGCAGAGGATGACATCAGAGGGGCAGATCAGTGACATTGTGGGTGGAACATGCTACATCATGTGGGTGAGGCAGCAGGATTGGCTGATTGCCATGTCAATCAGGAGAGATCTTGACTGCCCCTGATTGACATCAACCGGGCTGTCCAGGTCAAATCCATACAGGTGGCAATTCTACTTGGACCTCATTGTCACATACTGTATTATATCTAAATTCGATGGTTTGTTTTCTCTGCTTTTTATTGAATAAAACCCCTTTGTATTCTAACTAAAATAAACTATGGGTTACCTATCCTGCCATAACTGACTAACAATATGATTTACTTTCTTTTACTAGAGAGGAGCTATGCACCAATTGGTATAGGAGTCACTTTGGCTTTGCTGATACTTGTTATTATTGTGGCTTTACTTGTCTACGAGTTCAGAAACAGAGTTGTCTCATCCTTCTTGAACCGTCACAATTGCTCAATAAGATCAGGTAACAAAACATCGTCCTAGATTTTGTGCACCAGAAGTGACACTAAGCACACTCTGAAAATGCTTGTTACAACTTTCACTTGATCTGCATCAAAATGTCAGCACAATTGTGTTCATTAATGGCAGAAGCAACTAACGCCACAGCCACAAATGATGCTGAAATTCTGAGACAAAAATGCTGCATTATGAGTAACAAACACAACAATTTGATTCTGACACTAGCAACAGCTCAATAAAAATGACAAGAGGAAAGACACCAACTAAAGGGAACCTAACCGCAAAAAATTAATTTATATGAACCCATTCACATTTGTTTTCTATTTTATATGATTTTAAGGGTGGGAAGGCCCATTCTCAATAACATTCTCATTTTAGAGGTTTTTGAAAACAACAAAAAATTGGTTCAATAAATGCAAGGCCTATGGCAGTCATACCGCAATTTCTAGACAAAGGGAGAAAAACTGTTTGTTTATATGATAAAATGCTCTGCAGATAGAATGTAAAAGGATTATTGTTTTTCAAAAACACATTTTATTTCCCAAAAAAAAGGAAAGTGTTTGCAAACACATGTTATTCCCTCATTCTTAATTTCTCCTTCATGTATCTAGCAAGAATAATCATGTTGTTGCCTGTAGAATCTTGTATTTACAGATTAACTAAAAAGATTTCTTAGTTTACTGAATTTTTTGGGCAAAACATGAAATGAATAAATCTAGCACTTCATTGGCTGTAACCATGGTTGAAATTAAAGGTCATTACCTACCAAATGATCACATCGTTTTTTTTACATAATATAATTTGCAAAACTCAGTGTGATAATATAGGAGAAATTAGTCACTTTTATAATGCTCTGGTATTAATACAAATTTCTGATTCTAATATCCCTAATAATCCTTATATTTTTTGGTCATTCCCCTCACTGTTAACAGGAATACCTGTATTTTTGAAGATAATAAGTGATAGATGGGATCTATGCTTCAAAAAGAACACAGAACATTATGATGACATTCCTCTTCTTTGGGACACCTGGAAATCTGTGAACAATGGTGAGATATTACTATTAAGATCCAAATTTATTGCAAGTTAAATTAAATATTTTTTACTTTGAGTAGGAAGCAAAGAGGTTCATATTTATATGTGCTTATCTAGAACAGAGGTTGAATATTGTTCATGCTCATCAATCAACAATTACCGTATATACTTGAGTATAAGCCGTCCCGAGTATAAGCCGAGGTACCTAATTTTACCTCCAAAAACTGGGAAAGCTTATTGACTCGAGTATAAGCCGAGGGTGAGAAATGCAGCAGCTTCTGGTAAGTTTCAATCAAAAAATTGAGGGTTTCTGCTCCCATTGGAGGTGCCGGCGTCTCGTTTTTGGATGCCGGCGACCATTCTTGGACGCCGGCGAATATTCTTGGAGACTCTTGGACGCCGGCGACTATTCTTGGATACCGGCGACTATTCTTAGGCGCCGGCGACTATTCTTAGATGCCGGCGACCGTTTTTGCGCTTGACCCGAGTATAAGCCGAAGTAGAGTTTTTCAGCATATTTTGGGGGCTGAAAAACTCGTCTTATACTCGAGTATATACGGTAATGGCTGGGTTAGAGGAGCAGTGACCTCTTTCCAGTAATAAAAATGTTCATATAATATTAAGCCATATATATACTGTATATATAGTTCATAATCATCTTAAGGTGATGTTACAGGATTTGATGAGTTTTTTGTAATTATGGAATTTTATTGTGTTAGATACTTTTATAAGTAAACATTTATGGTCCTAAAAGTTTTTTGAAAACCACGATAAAACATGAATGCCATGAAAGTTATTAAAAGATCTGAATATAAAAATTTCCAAAAAAAGTAAAAAATGCTGAACGATGCACTAGCTAATAGTAATATCTGTAAAACTTCTATTTATTATATAATATTTATTATTAAAAAAACGTGATTTAATTGGATTAGGGACAAATGTGAGAAAACTGAGGGAAATTTAGAATTTTCCACTAAAAAAAACACATTTTTTTTTTGTTTTTTACATTCAGACTTTAATAAATAACCCCCTTAAATCTTGACATTTTAGAGTTTTACAGAAATCGAAAAAAACGAGTATTTTTTAAAGGAAAATACGATTTGTGAAAAACAGTATTTTAGTAGAATTTTAGTAAATAGGCCCCATAGAGTAAAATCTTACATAAAAAATAGTAAACATCTGCCCGCTGACCAATATTTACACAAAATGCAGTTGCACCTTCCGGGCGATACAGCAACATTGCAAATGACAGCTCTCCAGTGTATATCTAAAATATATTGGGCACAGCAATGTTTCCAGTTCTTGTCAAGCCAATCATACATAATGTAATTACCATTCCTTTATACACTGCACATATGTATCCAGTGCCATCCAGTGGCCACTTCTACTAATTCCAATCTCATACAACACACATACTATAATTGTAACAGAATTTGTCAGTTGTTGAAAATTTCATTTTTTTTTTTTTCAAAAATCCATCCCATGTTGTTGTTCCCAACAACAGAATAATAATAAAATGAAATACTCAGCACTAAAACAACTTCAACAATACGTACACAGATCATAATCCATGTTCAAGCCTAACAGAGCTAGACTATCCAATCTCCTTAAAAGTATCTCAACTTTATCTCCCTCCTCTTCTCAATGTTGGTACCACATCCAGCACCTGAAAGTTAAGTTGGTGAACACCATGTCCCATACCCGTAAAATAGATTATTGAGATTATATCTGTGGAGTAATTAAAACTTTTGTTCAAATTCTATAAATGTTTGGAATGATCCCAGCGGTCTAAGCAACTGAGAAAGAGACAATTGAGCAACAAATGTGCATTTTTCCCATTTTTGCCATCTACAAGCAGAATCCTAAAAGATGTACAAAATCAGGCAGAGGTTGAGAGGTCTGTCCTATTGCATTATGAAAAGATTTCCAAACGAGAGTTATACCCTTTCTTTGTTCACTGTTCTCTGTTTTGTTTTTCTTTAAGAATCAGTAGAATATCCCAGAAACAGACAAGATATGAATTCCAAGCATATGGAAGTCTAAACAGATTTAAAAGGCCAGCCAAGTCAGGTACTGTATAGTTTATTTGTGAATGACTATTGTGTACATGGTTATTGTAAGAGAAAAGAACATATGAGGTTAGATAATGGTTCTCGGGTTAAAGGCATTAACAGCATTAGAATGTTCCCTTCACTTAGGGTAGTAGTCCATATAACTCTTTGCAACAGCCTTGTTTTTACTACAGGGTCTTACCACACTCTACCTTGCTTCAGAGAATTCCCTCACAGCCTCCCAGTCTTTCAAACGTCCTGCATTCCCCTGAATATTACATTCAATATATTACATGCTGGTTCCCCAGCCTCTATTATTCTGCTCACATGCTCGGTCTGATTCTGGAAGAGGTCTACCTTCCCTCTAGTTTTTTTCCCAGACACTGTGCTACATTAGCTAGTGTTCTGGGGGCAAATTCACTAAGATCCGAAGTTGCGCCAGCGACAGCTTCGCCGCACTTCGCCGCACTTCTCCAGGCGTAGTTTCGCCAGCGCTATGAAAATTCACTGAAATGCAAAGTTGCGCTCAGGGAGGTGAACGGTAGCGAACTTACGCTACCGTTACTTCATCAGGCAAAGCGAAGTTACGCTAGCGATGCCTAATTTGCATACGGCGTGAAGTTAAAATATAATGGAAAAAAAAAAAAGCTCCACTGTAATTGTAAGCTTATTGGGACAGAGACTGATGGGAATATGACTGGGACCTTAGATTGTAAGCTTCACTGGGGCAGAACTGATGGGAATATGCTAGGTACCTTAGATTGCAAGCTCACTAGGACAGGGGCTGATTGGAATCATGTATAATCTTATAATATTTTAAATATTAAGACAAATAGAAATATGAGAAATTGAATTCACCTATTTGATGCAGCCAGTGCCATAAAAGGAGAGAGTGTCTCCTCACAGTCATTTCATTATTACATTAATCCTGAGATCAGATAAAGATGCAGTTGAACCTACTTAAGTGTGATGTACAAGTGTAACTACTTGCAAACATCCAGGGTACCAGAATGTAGAATGTATTGGGGGTGATCTAAACTGTCCAATAGACAAACTCCAGGACTTGGATGGGGCTGTGGACTTTATACTATACAGAAATGTATTGGTTGCCCTACACTATACTGACTTAATGCTGTTTCCTACAGACAGACTAGCACTGGGTTTTGGTACCATCTTCTATATTTAAACCTAGGGGGTGTATTTTCTGCTTATTATGTCTTGTGAAAGGTCCAAATTAGGACAGAAACATTGACAATGAAATGTTTCCAACGTTTCACTGCATTATGAAGTCCTGGAGTTCGTCTATTGATGGAACCTGCATGTGTGAAGCTTGAGACAGCACCTAGGCATGTGAATACTACTTCATTCGGAGAGCACACATGGGATTATATACGGTTTATATATATATATATATGGGGCAGGTGAGGTGGCAGCAGAAGTTTGCTTGCAGGGAGGGAGTGGCAGACACATTCGCACATTCTTATGGCTTATTCTCAGCACTGTCAGCAACTTATTCTGATTCTATAAAGGACGTCACAGTGAACCATATTATGAAAGGCCAAGGAACGCAACTCCTGTCCTGCAAATAAACTGGACAGGTGTCCAGGAAAAAGGGATAACTATGGACCTTTCTGTCCATTGTCACGGCCATAATTTCTTATGTCTATGGACCTGCTCTGATCCATGGCATGATAGTAGAGAAGTCCATGAACCACATCTTCTCATTGAGTCATCAACGTTGGACTGTTGGGAACCTCACAGCTGGGCCCCCATTCTAGTCCCTCGTGGAGCCCCTTGATGACATCCCTTCATGTGCTGATATTTGATAATGTACCAAGCCAGGTATTGCTGAAACCAAATTCTAAAAACAACTACTAATAAAAGAGATTTATATTTACCTGTGACTGAAAGATGTTCCTCAGCAGATGTGTAATTGATAGTGTAACCCACAGACTTATCATATATTTCTGTTCTACATCTGTATGAACCCGACATATGTGTCTGTGCTCTCCCAAGCACTAAATAGTCTGAGCCCAGAGACTGAATGGTTGAATTGTTCTTGTAAAAAACTAATGTGTTTGTTTTTTTATATTCAGGGCGAGTGTAACATCTGAGAGTCAGTCCCTCCCCCTCATGGACACCAGGGGGCGCCTGCAGGACGACTTTATCTGAAATAAAGGAAATGATGTTTCTATTAACACGCTTTTTATTTGAACAAACACTTAAAATCAGCAACAGAACAATATTATGCAGCTGCTTTAGATGGCCAGTATAGGTCTAAAGTGAAGGGACACTAAGCAGTAGGGAAGGGGGACATACAGAAAAACGTAATAGGAAAAAGTAATGAATGGCAATGAAGGTGTGAGTGTGTGGAAAATAACAAATAAAAATAAAATGAAAAATATTGTAGAAGTGATACCTATATTGGCTAACAGTAAAATAAATAGATTGCAAGCTTTTGGAGCACCAAGGCCCCTTCGTCAGGCAAATAGAAATGAAAGCTGAAAGGCACCGCATATATTCTGTTAGATCAGTGACAGGGATTCATGGGCAATAAATTAGGAGGTTACAGATAGAGATCAAATGTAGAGATAATACAATGAATTGGGGTTGTAAATAGTCCAGGAGTCTGGATTCAGTCAGGTCACATAGTGTCACATGAAACCTGACCCTAAATGAAGGCCCTGTCTTAATGTGTTAAATAACTCCATACATTTGAATTCATAAATCTTCCTTTCCCGTTCAGTTTTAAAGTTGCCTTTTAGAATTAAGACCTTCGTGTCCTGAAGACTGTGATTTTGACTGCAGAAATGTTGCCCCACTGGTGTATCACATGATTTGCTGTTGATTTTATGTCTGTGATGGTTCATCCTTGTGCGCAATCTTTGTCCTGTTTCACCAATGTATCTGCCTCCTGTAGAGCACCCAGTACAGGTATAGGATCCCTTATCCAGAAACCCGATATCCAGAAAGCTCCGAATTACGGGATGGCTGTCTTCCATAGACTCCATTTGATCTCTATCCATCTGTAACTTCCTAATTTATTGCCCATAAATCCCTTTCACTGATCTAACAGAATATATGCTGTGCCTTTCAGCTTTCATTTGTATTTGCCTGAAGAAGGGGCCTTGGTGCTCCGAAAGCTTGCAATCTATTTATTTTATTGTTCACCAATATAGGTATCACTTCTACACTACTTTTTGTATTTGTTTGTTTTTTTATTTGTTATTTTTGCTACTGGCTAACACAGTACCACAGTTGTTGTAGTGTGGGAAAGTGACAGTAGACACAGTAATAGGCAGAGTTATGAACTAACAATCACATACAGAAACATTAGATGAACAAGACCTGATTGGCAGACTCCTACCAGCAGCAAACTGACCAGCCAATCACTGATTCTCATGCAACGTGGCCAATTGGAATACAGAAGCCTTTAGTGGTGCCACACTGGCACTTTATTAAACACCCAGGGCCTCATTTACACAATATGGGACAATGTACAAGATGACTAAAAGCCTGTTCCTCAAAACAAGACTTTTATTATCACATTTGCATATCACAAATATCCACACGACTCCTGATTTAGAGCAGAAATCTGATTATCCTTTTTAGGTATAGGATGAACTGTCTTAAAATTACTAAAATGTATAATTGGAATTAGGGAAAAACTCAGGAGACTCTCTCCAGTGAATTCGATTATAATCTGCACTGTAGGAAATGTAAAAGGCAACTATTTATAGGGAGTTCTGGAGTATCAGAGAAAATGCTTTATTAACACTTGGGAAACATTAACCCTCTAAACTCAGTGATACCAGCCCTTTCTCCTATTTTGTCACCCCCATCATTCATTTATTGATACAGTGATGACCATTTACACATGGCTTTAGATTAAAGGACTATGTCTATGAAGATTCTCATTTCTCCAGGTCACAATATGCTGTCTCTAGTAGAATTAAGTCAAAAGCAAATGGAAATATAGGGAGTGTAGATATCAGGGTTTTAGAACTAAAGCCCAACTAAAGAAGTAGAGCCAGAACAAGAAGGGAATCAGATGGCACTTGCGCATGCAAAATGTGCTAAATATGTTTGGTTTATTGAGATCTCCACACCACATTTCGGAGGATCTACCCTTCTCAAAGTAAATGGGATAAAAGGCACTTTAGCAGTAAAGATCTGTGTCTCCAAAGATGCCCCAGTAGCTCCCCATCTTCTTTTCTGCTGATTCACTGATTCACATGCTCTGTGCTGCTGTCACTTACTGAGGTTAGGGACCCACTCACAATATACAGTACACATAGAATAGAAATGTCACAATATAAGGCTGATTAGTAATTAATACACATAATTACTAAATGGCAGCACAGAAACCAGTGCAATTAGCATCAGAATTTAATAATCAGCAAACCTGTAGCATCATCTTATATTACAGCCAGGGAAGCTCATTTTCTGCTGGATAATTAGTGACGAGCCCTAAGCTTAGCTTCTCAACAGCCAATCAGAGCCCACTGAGCATGTGAGTGTCACAGACACTTTCCAAGATGGTGACCCCCTGTGACAAGTTTGAAGTCCTGGATCATTGCTGCTATTGACAAGCTCAAACTTTAGCCTCGTGCAATAAGTTCACTATATAAAACATGACAATTTTAACTAAATTCATTTTTAGGGTTTACTTCTCCTTTAACAAGAAGGCCAGACCATGGACATGAACAGCATGTTTGTCATAGCTTAGTCTCAGATTACTCTTTCTGTTCTGGCAAGTTCCAGGCATACATACTATGTATACTAATAAGTCATACATTAAGGGGCAGATTTATTAAGGGTCGAATTAAAAATTCTGACTCAAATTTTTGATTTTTTTTTATGGTCAAAACTGTCAAATCCAACTAGGAAATTAGGGGAATTTAAAACTCAATTCGAGTTTGATTGAATTTGATTCCAGTTTTCAGATCATTTAAATTCATCCAACTTTTTAAAAATTAAAATGTTTTAAATAAATTTTGAATTTAAGGGAGTTTTAAAAAATTCCCATGAATTCGAATTGATAAATGTGCCTCTAGTAATAACATTATCTCTACATACATGAACAAACCTCAGTGCCAGCTATTGGCATGTGATTCAGCTGATAATGAGAGTGTAGGCGGGACTGGTACAGAACTGGCAGTTGTACAGGGGAAATAGACATACAATAAAGAGAAGGAAACTATAGGGAAATAAATGAGGAATTAAGACATTTCTATAAAGCATCACATTTCTTATCATTTCTTGAGGTCTCAGAGCTGGGGTGGGAAACTCACCATCACTAACTGTCAGCTGGAGGGCAACACTTCTCTCACTGATCTGACACTTGTACCTCCCACTGTGTTCTCTCTGGGCCCTCTGGATAATATAGTTCTTCTGTTCCTCTCCTGGTATTGGGTTATTGTCTCTGTACCAGGAATATTTCTCATTCCCTTGTGCAGGAGGGGCCCCGTTACAGCTCAGAGTTACAGAATCACCAGTGAGTATTGGGGTCCAGTTTGGGGAGAAGGAAATCACCGGTCTGGCTGCAGCTCCTACACAATAACACAAACAGACAGAATAATCAGCTCCTCACATTATCCATCAGTTCTATAAAATAAAGAAATGAATACAAAACACCTATTAAAATGAGTTGGAATAAATATAAATACATTTAAATCTATCATCATACATAGAAATTCATTCAAATAAAAAGTATTTTCGGCATCCAAGAGGAATGTGACCATTTGTCAGTAAATACATTTGCTATATTTTTCCCTTGGCTGGTGCTACTTTTAGGAAAATAAAATTGATCGGCCGTGGATAAAACCAGTGCAGGTTTTGTAGTGTTTCCATCACATATATAGATCTGTCCCTCTATTTATACTGCATCCTTTAGATTAATAGTCAATAGAGAAAGTAACAGTAATGAATAAACAGGGTAATAATAAACCAGTAACCTTTGCTGCTTGAACTTCACTTGTATTAAAAAGAATTCAGACTGTACTGTATATGTATATATAATCTACAGTCTGGTCAATTCCCTATGGGACCAGACTGTAAATTATAACCTTATAATACACAAAAGCCATGAATATCCTGTAAATTATATCCTTATAAACGGTGAGTTCTGATGTCATCAGTTATAAACGGTGAGTTCTGATGTCATTTCTGTCACATGACTCATTGAAATTTGTGTATTATAATAAATAAAGTACCCCCAGTTGTAAAATATGAGGATATTAGAAGTTACCTCGGAGTTCCATGGCCTGTATAACTCGGCCTTCGGCCTCGTGTTTTTATATGGTCATGAAACTCCTCGGTAACTTATAATATCCTTATATTTTACAAGAGGGGGTACTTTATTCACTATATAAACAGCGCGTTCTGGCGTCAGAACGCGCCGTTTACAACTTAATGCGTCAGCAGTGGTCAGTGCCACACGCTACCTGCAGTTTATCTTCCTGCCTGTCTGCCTCACTTGTCACTTCCCCACGTCCTCTCTCTCCCTCTGCTGTTTCCATCGTCAGCGTCTCTCTCACTCTTCTGTCCCCCCCCTCCACCTCTGATCTCGCTCAGTCTGCGTGACGTCTCTCTCCCTCTTCCGCTCCCCCTCCAACCACTCCCTCTGCCCCTCCCACACACTTGAAAATAAAACCTGTCAAAAATGACATATGCTGCAGCCCGTGAGCTTAACTCTTACAAAACAGCAACATCCCTTAGTTACATACCTTGTGCTTGTAAGGGTGGGGCAATTATGGATATTTACAGGCAGGTAACCAATGGCTAATCACGTGGGTGTGGCTTTCGAGCAGCTGGAAAAGATCAATTGGTGGATGCCTGTACTGAGGTAAAGTCTTCTAAGTGTTCTTATATAAAACAAGTAGATTGCACGTGCTGCGTGTCTGCTGTGTGTAGTGATGCATTACAACATGTTCTATAAGCGAAAGAAAAAAAGAACCCCAATTGCCTCCCACTCGTACCGCAGTTCCTCAGATATTACACTACTTATAAAGTATTTTGTGATTGCGTGAGGGCAATCACTGAACGTTAAAAAATACTAATGTGCTTGGTTTGCACAAATTACAATTATATTAAAGTGCCAGTGCTATAAGAATTAATTCAGTTAGATATACTTAGACTTAAAGGTTGATAGATACTCAATACAATTAATGCTTTACACAAATAAATAATTAACCTTTTAATCCAGTGTATTATCCAATACCTTATATTTTCACCCACAATCAATCCAACCAGGAATTAACGAGAATAAAAATACTAAAGTGCTTTAAGTGCTAATAGGTTTATTGTAAGGTCGCAATTACTAAAATTTCATAATTGCTTACAAATTAATTAGTTGTAAAGTGCTAAAAAGTGCCAAGTAATTAATGATCAATAATAAATAGTGTAGTTGATATAAAGAGGACCGCAGTTAATGGGATAAATAATTTAAAAACACACAAATTGCTCAGGTTAAAAGGTTTCAAGTAGGAAATAGAAAATTGGAGAGGGTGGAGCTGTCCCAAAAGCTGCTACCTAATTGTTTTCTATCCCTGGGACACCACAAAGATAAGGAGGCAGAATACCCGGGACTTGTGGTCTTGTGTTATTAACTAAATCCTGTTCTGTAAGAGAGCTAAATAAGCCTAAAAAAACCACGAATCCACGGGCTCTTGTGAGCTTTAGCAACAGAGAAAGAAGATACCCGAGCACTAATTAGAAATAGATTTCTTTTCCCACCCCTTCTATTCCGTTTCCCAAAGACTGAAATTATTCTAAAAGTTATAAGTTAAAGGGATTCCAAACGCCGACGCGCGTTTCGCAGTGATAGCTTTATCAAGGCGTAATGAGAGCGTACCTCCAGCGTCGGGTTTAAATCACTTCCTTACGATGCGTCACTATAGGAAATATCGCGAGACTTAAACCCTATTCGCAAAGGCCAGTGTATCTATCGCGAGGATTAGCTACAATGTATTGTCATGGATACCATGTAGCGTGTATGTAACGTTTAATGCACAGAATCATAAACTTATTGCAACTATTTAACTTATATAACGCGAATCACAGATATCACTGCCAGCATTCTTAATGACTCAGGAGGACTGTTCTTATTATATGAACCTATTATTATTAACCTATTGGCTTCCGATGAATTAAATCAATTAATGTACATATATATAAACTGTGATTATTTTAAAATATCATATTTATTAAGTATCAATTAAAACTGCATATTTTATAAAATATATTTATATATCATCAGAGCATCAGTTAAAAATAAACATGTTTCTTGGTTTCTAATAATTAAATGGATTGTAAAATTGATTAAATAAATGATGTGAATAAATTATTTTCATTTATTCCTGTAGGGGATACTGTATTCATTCTGAAGATCCAAAAGCTCTCCCTTTTTAACAGAGCTTGTTCCAGGTTTCCTTTACGTATTCCCAATTCGACTTTCTCCAATGCCCAGAACTTCATAGTAGAGGGATCCTTGTTATGTAGTTTTTTAAAATGTTGAGCCACGGTGGAAATTGTTTTATCACTTTTGTTTTCGTTACCAGCGGTTCTAATTGTACTGCAATGCTGCTGCATTCTTGTTTTCAGCATTTGAGTGGTCATTCCTATGTATCGTTTGTTACACGGACATTCTATGCAGTATATTACGCCTTGGGTTCGGCAATTTATATAGTAGTTGACATTATGAATAGTGCCGAAACGATCCTCGAAGTTGGTGATTTTAGACATCTTACTGCACATGTTGCAATTGCCACAGGGGAAGCACCCACAGTTTTTCTGCCTCTTATTTCGTGATATTTGGAAATGACTCCTGGTCAATAAGTCCCTCAAATTCGGACTTCTCTTGTAGCATATTGATGCACGTTTCTGTAATAATGTTCCAAGAGTATCGTCTTCCAACAGTATAGGCCAATGTTTGTTCAAAATAGTTTGTATCTGTGAGCTATCAGCATTGTACGTGGTTATGAATCGAACCGGATTGTTAGATTGCGGTATTTTATCTTTTGTTATTAATAAATTATTTCTATCTGTAACCAATGCTCTGTGGTATGCTTTTTTGACTATCTTGCCAGAATAACCCCTCTGTTTGAGTCTGGTTTTCAATTCAGTAGCCTGTTCTTTAAAATATTCTATTGTAGAACAGTTACGTTTGAGTCTTAAAAATTCACCAGTAGGAATCGATTTTTTTACAGAGTAATACATTGTAGCTAATCCTCGCGATAGATACACTGGCCTTTGCGAATAGGGTTTAAAAAAAAAGGAGAGCTTTTGGATCTTCAGAATGAATACAGTATCCCCTACAGGAATAAATGAAAATAATTTATTCACATCATTTATTTAATCAATTTTACTATCCATTTAATTATTAGAAACCAAGAAACATGTTTATTTTTAACTGATGCTCTGATGATATATAAATATATTTTATAAAATATGCAGTTTTAATTGATACTTAATAAATATGATATTTTAAAATAATCACAGTTTATATATATGTACATTAATTGATTTAATTCATCGGAAGCCAATAGGTTAATAATAATAGGTTCATATAATAAGAACAGTCCTCCTGAGTCATTAAGAATGCTGGCAGTGATATCTGTGATTCGCGTTATATAAGTTAAATAGTTGCAATAAGTTTATGATTCTGTGCATTAAACGTTACATACACGCTACATGGTATCCATGACAATACATTGTAGCTAATCCTCGCGATAGATACACTGGCCTTTGCGAATAGGGTTTAAGTCTCGCGATATTTCCTATAGTGACGCATCGTAAGGAAGTGATTTAAACCCGACGCTGGAGGTACGCTCTCATTACGCCTTGATAAAGCTATCACTGCGAAACGCGCGTCGGCGTTTGGAATCCCTTTAACTTATAACTTTTAGAATAATTTCAGTCTTTGGGAAACGGAATAGAAGGGGTGGGAAAAGAAATCTATTTCTAATTAGTGCTCGGGTATCTCCTTTCTCTGTTGCTAAAGCTCACAAGAGCCCGTGGATTCGTGGTTTTTTTAGGCTTATTTAGCTCTCTTACAGAACAGGATTTAGTTAATAACACAAGACCACAAGTCCCGGGTATTCTGCCTCCTTATCTTTGTGGTGTCCCAGGGATAGAAAACAATTAGGTAGCAGCTTTTGGGACAGCTCCACCCTCTCCAATTTTCTATTTCCTACTTGAAACCTTTTAACCTGAGCAATTTGTGTGTTTTTAAATTATTTATCCCATTAACTGCGGTCCTCTTTATATCAACTACACTATTTATTATTGATCATTAATTACTTGGCACTTTTTAGCACTTTACAACTAATTAATTTGTAAGCAATTATGAAATTTTAGTAATTGCGACCTTACAATAAACCTATTAGCACTTAAAGCACTTTAGTATTTTTATTCTCATTAATTCCTGGTTGGATTGATTGTGGGTGAAAATATAAGGTATTGGATAATACACTGGATTAAAAGGTTAATTATTTATTTGTGTAAAGCATTAATTGTATTGAGTATCTATCAACCTTTAAGTCTAAGTACATTTAACTGAATTAATTCTTATAGCACTGGCACTTTAATATAATTGTAATTTGTGCAAACCAAGCACATTAGTATTTTTTAACGTTCAGTGATTGCCCTCACGCAATCACAAAATACTTTATAAGTAGTGTAATATCTGAGGAACTGCGGTACGAGTGGGAGGCAATTGGGGTTCTTTTTTTCTTTCGCTTATAGAATTAATTTAAATCTCTGACTTAGGTCAGACCTCTGCCTCCGCCGTGGGTTAAATTCACTTTTGAAAGGATCACCTTGTTTTTGTAGCATTACAACATGTGCCCCTAAACTCTGTGGCTCATGGGACATGATTTCTGGGGCATATAAACCTTGGATGCAGCTGGGTATAATGTCCGATGTTTTCTTATAACTGTAAGCCTGTTAGTTCATAATTGAATGAGCATTAGATATTGACCAATAGTACAGCAACAGGAACTTGCTTTTAGCAGAAAAGGGCTGCATTAGTTGTTGCTGAACTTCAATTTTCACCATATGGGATTTTCTTTCTATTCTTAAGCGTATAACTATATTGCAATACTAGTCAAAATGTACCAGAAACAAGTAAACATCAGAAAAACAGAACAAGCATAAAGAATCCAAAGCCTGAAGTCAATGGGCCCTGCTCTTAACTGCCTACCCAGTTCCAGTCAGACTGAGCTCCCCATGCACCTCCTTTATGGAAGCTGCCACTACATTCTGGAAAACTGTTGTAGAAGGACAGATGAGAAGAAAAATTAGTGTAGGGTAACTTTTATTTTGTACAACAGCTGTTTTCCCTCATGAGGTAAACAAATCTTTTCCTCTGAGGGATGCCACTTTTGTTCAGCCACTGAAACTGAAGACTGAGACACCAGCAAAATAGACTAGTTGGCATTATGTAAAAAGCAAACACATAAATCTTCAGGAAGTAAAAACTGAACTCAGAAACGTTAGATTATAATGCATAATGTACCCCCTACTTTAAATTTATAAAGATATTAATAGTCACCTCGGAGTTATGTGACCTGTATAAAAGCACTCGGCCTGCGGCCTCATGCTATAATATGGTCACATAACTCCTCGGTAACATAATATCTTTATAAATTACAGTAGGGGGTACATTATCCACTATATATCTTATACTCACCCATGTTTCCCATCAGCAGAGCTGCAATACAAGAGAGAAAGTATTGGGCAGATGCACTGAACAGACAGAGGGATTCATTTATAAAATATAAATAATATATTATAATTAATAATTATACGCCCTTTAAATTAACACTTGAATCCCTGTGCCCAGCTGCAGTCACTAGTGGCCCCTCCCAGCTCTTTAGCAGTAAAGATCTGTGTCTGATTAGTAAATGGATGTTACACACAGCATAGAAAACAGGAAATTGTTTTTACTTACCGTAATTTCTGTTTCCTGGTCACCTTCAATGGCAGCATTCACCAATGGGTTAACCTCCCTCCGGACCAATGGACAGGACCTCCCACTAACAAGTTAAAATGAGAGCCCCACCCATACTCACTTGTCTTAGTCTAAAGCCTGACATCTAAGGTGGGTAATTCCCTTGTGAATGCTGCCATGGAAGGTGACCAGGAAACAGAAATTACGGTAGGTAAAAACAATTTCCTAGTTTCCTAGTCACCCCTGGCCAGCATTCACCAATGGGACTTCCAAAGCTACGCAAAAAGGGAGGGATACACAATATTGCAGAAATGAAAAAAAAATATGCTTTATTCAGCAATGTATAACTGACTGCAAGACCTTCCTCCCAAATCTAGCTTCTTGGGAGGCAAGGACATCTAGTCTATAGTGTTTAATGAATGTGTTGACAGACGACCATCTTGCTGCTCTACAAATCGCTTCTGGCAATGCTTTCGCTTCCATTTCCCATGAACTCGCCAACGCTCTGGTGGAATGGGCTTTTAACCCCTGGGGAACCTTCCTGCCCGCTATATTGTAGGTCTTCGCAATTGCCGACACAATCCAGGAGCTTAAAGTCTTTTTGGAAGGAGCTTGCCCTTTCCTGAACCCACAGGGAATCACAAACAGATGGTCTGACTTTCTGAATATCTTGGACCTCTCCAGGTAAATTTCAATGGCTCTGACCAGATCTAATGTGTGCCAATATCTTTCTCTGTCCGACTTTGGAGATGGACAAAAAGATGGAAGAACCATTTCTAATTCCATACGGAATTTTGATACAACTTTCAGTAGAAATTTGAACGCAGGTCGAAGCACAACTTTATCCTTGAAGATTACCGTATAAGGCTCTAAAGCAGACAAGGCAGCCAACTCTCCAACTCTACATGCTGACGTAACCGCCACCAGTAGTATAACCTTTAAGGTAAGGTTCCAGAAAGAAGACTTTTCTAATGGTTCAAAGGGAGCTTTTGTGAGAACATCCAGAACAAACGGTAAGTCCCAAGGAGGTGCAATTTTCTTTATGCAAGGTTTTACTCTTACAAAAGCATCAAAAAATCTTTGGACTAATGAATCCGATGCCCAGCTTACTCCTGTCAATGCTGAAATAGCTGACACTTGCACCCTTAATGTACTCAATTGGAGACCCCCTGGGTCTTGGTTTTTGAGGGTTGCAAATTGCACGAATCTGTCCCAGACTTTATAGTACTGAGATGAAGTGGAATACTTCCTTGACTTTAGGAGAAAATCCACAATCTCTTCCTTGAAACCTTGCCTCTTTAACCTCTCCCTTTCAACCTCCATGCCATTAAGGACAGGGGGTCCTTCTCCTGGTAGAGGAACATTCCCTGGGAAACCAAGGTCTTCTTGGCCAAAAGGGAATCAGTACTATAGCATCGACTGCTTCCCGATCCACTTTCTTCAACACTTTCCAAATAAGAGGAATTGGGGGAAATACATACACGAGTCCCCTGGACCAATCTTGACTTAGACCGTCTATGGCCAGAGCCTCTTCGCAGGGATACCTTGCGTAGAATTTTTCGCATTTCCTGTTTTGGACTGAAGCCATAGCGTCTACTTCTGGCATATCCCATGCGTTCGCCAATTCCTGAAAGATGTTCTCGTGAAGACTCCACTCTCCTGGGTCTAAAGTGACTCGACTTAAAAAGTCTGCTCTTACATTTTCTGTTCCTGGCAAGTGTATTGCTGAAAGATTCTCTAGCCATCTTTCTGCCCACTGGAATATCGGAATGGCTTCTTTTAACAATGTCATACTTCTGGTGCCTCCCTGCTTCTGCACATAGGCGACTGCTGTGACATTGTCTGACATGACTTTTATACTCTTCCCTTTTAGAACATCTGAAAGAGCAAATAGAGCCTTTCCTATTGCCCTTAGCTCGAGAACATTCGAAGGTGTCTGTTTCATATCCCATGACCCTTGACCCGAGACCTTTTTGATAATGGCGTCCAGCTTTTCACCGAAAAGCATATCCCCTTCAAAAGGGAGCTGACATAAATTTGTTTTCGAGGCTGCATCCGCTGCCCAAGGCTTCAGCCACAATGCCCTCTTTGCTGCCACTGAAAGTGCCATGGATCTGGCCATAAAATGCCCTAAGTCGACCGAAGCTTCTGACATAAAGTCAATCGCTAATTTGCAGTCTGCAAGCATCTCCAATAATTTAGGTCTTTTGACATTGGATGAAATTGCTTCCTCGATATTCAGGAGCCAAACTTTAACTGCTCTAGAAACAGAAGTTAGTGCTACAGCTGGCCTGCATGCAACTCCCGCAGCCGCGAACGATTTCTTTAGATTAAACTCCATCTTTTTCTCCGTAGGCTCTCTGAAAACCACTGCATCATCCACAGGTAATGTTGTCTTCTTAGCAAGCCTAACCACGCCTGCATCCACCTTGGGAGGGGCATCCCAAAATTTTGCCTCATCATCATCAAAAGGATACTCTGTCTTCTTCCATTCTGTAGCTATTATCTCTTTTATAGAGGCATGCACTGGAAAGCACAGTGATTTTTTTCTTCAAAGAAGGAAAAAGTTTATCAGCCGAAGACAATTTAGATGGCTCTGTAGGAAACGTCAAAGTTTGACGGACTGCCTTAATTAGTGGTTCCACTATAGACAAATCAATATTTGACTCATCTTCTGAGTCAATCTCCCCTTCTTCTGAGCCTAATGGCGAATGAAAAACTGAAACATCTGAAAGTTCCCCTTCAGACACCTCCGACAGTGAGTCTGTCTGTCTTGAATATGCATGCCTTGGCCTTTTCCTGGAGCTAGCCACTTCTTGAAAACCCTGCACCACTGCCTGTTTTATGACAGCTGCTAAGGAATCCGTAAAAGCTTGATTTTCCTGAGAGCATGAAGTTGTTCGATCTTCTTGAGCTTGTGAAGTTGACGTCTTCTCAGGTGTTTTATCTTTTTTTTCTGTGGCAGGAAGGCTGCATAAAACAATAAACAAGATTAAGACAATAAACCATTGGTGTCTTTTTTTTTTTTTTCACATTTAGGTACCATCTAACCTTTTCCCCTTGGGGTGAGGTGTCTTGCCCGGTACACCAGTATCCATGTTCAAGCTATCCCCTGGAATGTAACACACAGTGACAGGATTGCAGCACACAAACAAATGGATACAAACAGGAAGTACTGTCTCCTTAAATTGCCCACAAATGCACAAGCATGATATAATTCTACCCTATATGCTAGGGTTACAAACTTAATCTATGCCTGTTCCAGGGCTGCACGCCATACCTAGAAGATTTTGGTGCCAAAAGAAATATTTCCGTATTTCACCTTAATGCTGCGACACAGACGCCTTGCCCATATCAAAAATGGCGTCTTTCTCACTTCCGGTATTAGTATAGCATAGAATCGCTCCTCTAGCCCATCCCGTGTTTCAGCATCGCCTCCCTAACCCGCTCTGCGGGAGGCACAGCTTGGCCCATAATGGCAACATCGCACCACCCGGCCTTCCTTAACTAACCCCTCATAGGGGAGTATTTGGACCTCCAGCAATGCAGTGGCTTAAGGAAGCGCACAAACCCCACATGCTGGTAACTCTACAGGGACCTGAACCCTCTGTTGTTTCCATCCATCGGCCTCTGGACAGGACAAAAAAAGAGTATGGGTGGGGCTCTCATTTTAACTTGTTAGTGGGAGGTCCTGTCCATTGGTCCGGAGGGAGGTTAACCCATTGGTGAATGCTGGCCAGGGGTGACTAGGAAACCAGTGTATTCTAGTCATTTAATAATCACCCCTGAAGCATCATATGTAAACTGATGTTAATATTTAGATGTTTTCCCGCAACCTCCAAGACTGAATTCTCAGCAGCCCAGAGCTCACTGAGCATGTGCAGTGTCACTGACCCCAAAAAGATGCCTCACAAGATCAGAAGTATAAGGGCTCCTTTGGGCAACTCCAGGGTCAGACTGGGCTGCCAGGAAACCGGGTGAATACATGGTGGGCTTCACCAACCCAGACCAGCACCTGCCTAGGTCCTGCGCTAACCCCTGATTGTGTCCCGCAAAGGTAACAGAGGGGGAATGGAGGGGCATAGTGGGACATTCACTAAGATTCGTAGTTGCGCCAGGCGTAACTTCGCCCGTACTTCGCCGCACTTCGCCAGGTGTAGTTTCGCCAGCGCTCCGCAAATTCACTAAAATCCGAAGTTGCGCTCAGGGGTAGCGTAAGGTTGCGAAGTTGCACTAGCGTTGATTCGCGAAGTGAAGTTACGCTAGCGATGGTTAATTTGCATACGCCGCCAAATTCAAATTTCAATGGAGGAATACGTACAATCACTACAAATGCCTGGGAAACCTTCAAAACATCAAATAAAATGTTTATTTTGCCCTACACATGTGCCCACTGTATAGTTAAGGTGCCATGAGTTAGGAAATGTAGGGGGGAGGCCCAAAAATTTTTTCGATCTTTTTCAGCCTATCACCCATAATATAGAAAAAACGGCAGCGTCAGCAATCCCTTTCTACTCTATTGTGCTTCGCCTGGTCTGAGGTGGCGAAGGAAGTCTAGCGTAAAAGGTAGCGTTCAGAACAATGCGTGCGTTAGTGAATTTGCGTAGTTACGTCCGTTGCGCAAATTCGCCAGGCGTAAGGGTGCGAAGTTACACTAGAGAAGTTACGCCAGCGTCCGTTAGTGAATTTGCGAAGTAACGAAAATGCCCAACGCTAGCGAATTGACGCTAGTGTTAGGCGCTTTGGCGCATAGTGAATTTGCCCCATAGTGTCTGGGGTGGGGGGCTTCTAAGGGGGTGGTGACAGAGGTATTGGGGCCCAAGAGGGGGTAGGGGGGCCCTGGGGTGGAATCCTTGGAATTAGTTCTATTATGGGGCTGCTGAATCTCTGAGTTGGCACAGAAATGTCACTAGTATTTCTAGCTTTATTCTTGTGCATTAGTTCATGTTTAATCACCAATTAAAACAGTGCTGGAAAGTTACTCCTCTGAAATATTTATCCCACAAAAGACAAATCATCAAATAAATGGATATAATGGTAAAGAGTGAAGTTCTTGTACTTACAGAGCAGAATGACAGACAGAGGGACGGACATGATGGAGTCTCTGGTAGATAGAGAGTAAGTAGAAAAGCAGAAACAACCGGCCAGAGGAGTCTCTTCCTCTTCTAAATAAACTTTCTGCTTCTCTATAATTTCACACATTTTCTGTGAAGGGGAAGTATCTGGTAGAATGTATATATATATATATATATTCTCACTGTGCATGAGTGAAGAAAGCTTCAGATTATACATTAGGAGGGGATGTTTTCTCTACAACATAATTGCTTTATGGACCTCCATCCATCCATCTCCTGAAACAACTGGGTAACACACCTGGGTGGGTATTTATGAAATAAAAGTGCAAATAAGCCCAAATTATTTAAAGACTATGGGGTTATTTATCAAATACTGAATACAAAAATCTCAAATAAGTCAGATTTTTTTTGACCAAAAAAAATATGATTTTTTTTGGAATTTATTATACCCCAAAGCTGAAAAAAGTCTGAATCTGAAAATTTGCCATCTCCAAGCTGTTGGGGTCCTGTAGAAGTCAATGGCAAAGGTCTCGTTTCAATATCATGGTCTGCGCTGAGTTTTGGGCAAAAATCAGATTTTTTTTTTTTGGATTTTGGCACCAGAAGTCCGATTTTAGTGTGAAAATACTATTTTTTCAGATTTTTGCTGAACCGATTTTAGGGAGCTTTTTCTATGATAAATAAGGTCCAATCAGCAATTTGGAGTTGGTCGGACTTTTTTAATAAAATAATGAGTTAAATTCAGACTTTGATAATTAACCATATAATCCATATTGCAGGTGAGAGTTACAGATTCCTTTGTGAATACCGTGGTCCAATTTGGATCAAAGCTCACAAAGGGTTTGCTGGAAGATCCTGAAACGGGACACAAAAAAGAATTCACTGAAACCCAAAGTATAATCCACCCATTTCCAATCAAGCTATAAGGTCCCCATACACTGGCCTGACCTTTACTTCATCCAACTGATTGTCCCATGGCTCTATGCATAATACAAATACCAAAGCAAATATCAATGAAACAGAACAAAGGTACCCAGGAAACTGGGCCTGTTTGATGCCTGCCCTCCTGTCCTACCTCTATCTCTCACCACCTACAGTGATATCTAAGGGTCTAACCTACTATTAGCTTATTTAATTATTGACTTAAGGAGGTGGCAAGCACTGGCATCATTCACTCGTCTTCTCATATCAGCCCAAGAGAACGTGGCCCATTGCTTTTCCCACTAAACTAGACTCCTGGAGAAAGTGCCTCAGAGGAGAACCTGCTCTAAATCCTTCTCGCCAGGTGACTAATCTCCCGAATCTGCCCGTTAAGGCAATTCATTTAAAAGTATCTAAACTGTTTAAAAAAAATCCACTGCACCTCCTAGTTGTCCATTCGTAGTTCCCAATCCTAATTATAGACATTATTAATTTGCCAGGGGTTGTCGTTGTGCTGTGATCTCTCCATGCAGCTGTGTGTTTGCCATTCCATGTGTCTGTGGGAGGAAACAGAGCCGGGCCAAGGTAGTTTGGCACCCTAGGCAAGGACTTCAATCAGCGCCCCCTCCCCCCAGTTCTGTAGGACCATTTACCACCTAATCACTTACAGGTTTTTTTAATAAAGAAACCTTACAACACATTAATGAATTAAACTTTTCTTTTATATAAATATGTAATGTTAACAAACAAAAATAAAGTACACTAAAAAATATCATAAAAACCAAAACAGTAGGATAATTTTATCCTGTTAAACAAAGTGCAAATACTAGAATATCCACAACATTTTACTTTTAACACAACTGTGCCAGCCAGCAGCACCCAAAATATTGCCCCAATCTGTACCTGTGCCAACCAGCAGCACCTAAAATATTGCCCCCCCGAAGTCTGTACCTATTGTGCCAAAAAATGCATTGCCCCCCAGCCCTCCCCAAGTCTGTACCTGTTGTGCCAAAAAATGCATTGCCCCCCAAGTCTGTACCTGTTGTGCCAAACAGCTCCAACTCCAATACCAGCAGCAGCAGATCAGTCACCAGGCACTGCAGGCAGCCACCCACAGTTTCAGGCAGGAGGAGTCAGAGCCTCAGAGGAGAGAACGCCGCTCCCACACGACGCGCCAGGCTAGATCACCTGATCACCACACAGGCGCAAAGCTCCCTCCTAACGTCACTGCGCACGCCTGCGCGCCTCTCTTGCTGCAGGCGCATCATTGGTTGGATGTGCAATTGCGCATTACGTGCGCTGCTGGCCTGCTGCTTCTAAAGAAGCCAGATCCCACGGATCCAGCCAGCAGGGCAAGTAAGAGACTGTCTGGGTCGCGGGGAGGGTGGAAAGCCGAGCGGAACTCTGCTGGGTGCCTGGGGCAGCCGCATTGGGGAACAAGGAGTTTAAAATTTAAAGAAATAAAAAAAAATAAAAAAAATTATTTTCAAAATTGTGCCCCCCTATGACTGCGCCCTAGGCGGGCGCCTACTCTGCCTACCCCTAGTTCTGGCCCTGGGAAGAAATGAAAGCAGATGTTAGTTCCCATCCTAAGTTCCTTGATGGTTCCCTGAGCTCCACATCTGTTTCTCCACACTGAGGGGTATATTTTACAAAGAGTGAAGTTAGAGATCGCCACAGTCCTCTAGAGTGAAATTCCACCACTCTCCAATTTTGAAAGGTGTATTTATCAAAGGATGAATTTTCACTTTCACCCATCGATAAATATTCCCAATATAAATACTCCCATAGAAATGAATGGAGAGTGGCGGAATTTCACTCTAGAGGACTGTGGTGATCTCTGTGGTGGAGTCTGATTTGCACATACAGCCATTCATCTGACCCCAGACCCCCAATAACACAAACCTGTCCCCTTTTGTGTGAGACCCACCCCTTCCATAACAGTCTGGCCCCCCTGAGTTGACTGCCCCCTATTGTCTCACCCTACACTTATTTCTGAAATATTTATATTGCTTTGTGGCAATTGTTAGAAATCTTATTATAACTTGGTTCCCCTCATGCAGCTCCCCCCTAACAGCTAAATAACCATTTGCACCCCAAATACTAAACTTGGTCCTTGGTTCTACAGGGATGGGGGGTTATATCTAAACCTATATAACAATACAGTTTTCCTCTCTAAAATATGTTTTGGAGATGTGAAATGTTTGTTCTACTTATGATGGCCCCTTGGCCTATATTACTAGGCTTCCCGTTAATTGTATTAATTAATTGTAAAGTGTATTTATCTTGTGCCTTTTTTTAAATAATCCACATATTGTGATAAGTCCTGAGAGCTTAGCATGGATCTCAATAACAACAACAGTAGTTGGTTAACTCTAGGAATTGTCCCTCAACCTGAGAGTAAAACCCATAGATTATAATGGTGGCACTTTATTCTATGGAGTAACCTCAAGAACTCATAGACTGGGAGCCAATATATCTGTATACACTTTCTGATAAAACTTGCTGTACTTAGTTTTAACCTTTCCTTCCAACACCAAAAGGCACAGTCACAGGCAGGCAGTAAGGACAGGGTACTATTTCAGGCTTCACCTACTGCTACTCCATAACTTGCATTTCTGAATGATGCTCTACTCATAGGATGGGTACAGTGTGTGCCTCCCAACTGCCAGCCCCTCACCAACACAGCACTAACTAATATGGTCAACAATGTATTCATGGGAGAAGCCGTTGGTCTTTGCATTTCAAAAATTTGTAGAAAAAAAAGTTGAGTTTTTAGTAAAATGTTATTGAAATGAATTGTTTGTCTGTCTACTTTATATTAGGCAGGAGGTATTTGATGAACAAATATGTATTTTTTAATTTCCAGGTTACCTCGCCCTGAAAGTTCCACCCTTTGTGTTTGAAGGGGACATTTTGGAATTGTCCTGTGCCGCGTATCCTGGGTACAGCGCTGGGGAAGCTGAACTGCACAAAGGAGATCAGTTTATAGGTTCCTCGCACTCTGGGAATTTCAACATCGGAAGCGTAAACATGAAAACTAGTGGTTCCTACACGTGTTATAGATCAGTAAAACACCATTTAATTTATTATGGTAAAAAGAGCAGTGTGTACATTTCTGTAAAAGGTAAAAACTTTATCAGCCCCTATACCAACAATTTATTGAGGGGGTTTTAAGAATTTAAAAAACTATATTTTTGAGAATCTGTTCTTCTCTTGTGATTCAGCTCTGTCTATTTACCAAAGTTCATTGCAAAGATCAGCAGTCAGGGAACATATGATGTGTAAATGGGAACTAAGGGGAACGTTCTTGCAGCACAAGGGTTTTTTAATGACCCATTTTAGGGCAAATTCACTAAGATCCAAAGTTGCGCCAGCAACAGCTTCGCCACACTTTGCCAGGCGCAGTTTCGCCAGTACTACGCAAATTCACTAAAATGTGAATTTGCGCTCAGGGAGGCGAACGGTAGTGAAGTTGAGCTAGAGTTAATTCATCAAGCAAATCGAAGTTGCGCTAGTGATGCCTAATTTGCATACGGCGCCAAGTTAAAGTACAATGGACGTATATGTTGCAGCAAATACATTACACTTCACAAGCCTGGGAAAGCTTCATTAAATAAAATATAGTTGTTATATTGCCCTATACATGTGCCCACTGTATAGTTTAGGTGCCATACGTTAGGAAATGTAGGGGGGAAGTTGGGTGCCCCCAAAAATATGTACAATCTTTTTCAGCCACCCTTAAAAAAGGAAAAGACGCCAGTGTTTTTTGGGACTTAAAAAAAATTTCAACTTTTTTTGAAGCAATCCTATCTACTCTATTGCACTTCGCCTGGTCTGAGGTGGTGAAGGCAAGTCTGGCACAAGAGGTAACGTTCAGTAAAATGCGTAAGTTAATGAATTAGCGTAACTTTGCCTGGCGTAAGGGTGCAAAGTAGCGCTAGAGTAGGTCCACTTCGCTAGTGAATTTATGCCAGCACCCATTAGTAAACTGGCAAAGTAATGAAATGACGTCACAATGGTGAATTTGCACTAGCGTTAGCCGCTTCGCACTTGAATGAATTTAGTGAATTTGCCCCCTGTGTATTAACTGAATTATAAGGTGCCCTAAATCAATGGGCAGTAGTGATGGGCGAATTTATTTGGCAGGCGCAAATTCGCTGCGAATTTACCCGTTTCGCCACCCGCAACGATTTATGGACACTCATTGACTTTAATGGGCGTCACCTTCGATGCCGGTGTCAATTGTCGCCGGACTCAAAATTCCCGTTTCGGGAATTTTTTGCCCATTTTGTGAAATTTGCAGGAAATTCACAAATTTCGTGGTGAACCGAAACAGGACAAATTCCCCCATCACTAATGGGCAGCGTTAGATATGGTTTTTTTTCTTCAAAACTAAACTTGTCTTTTTGCTTTTATAGAGCTCTTCTCAAAGCCAATAATATCTGTGAATTCAGGTCAAATTCAGATCAATGAAGGAGGTCACATGACCATAACATGTGACACAAAGCTCAGCCCACACAGAGCGACTACAGAGCTACAGTTTGTTTTCTACAGAAATGGGCACAATGTGCAGGGATTCAGTTTATCCAACCAATATGGAGTCCCCTCAGCTCAGATGGAGGATTCTGGGAATTATACCTGTGAAATAAAAGCTCAATCTGGGGGTGTGAAGAAGGAGAGTGACCCAAAAAGTATCCAGATAAAAGGTCAGTAAAATCTCGAACTGCCAAATATCTAATTCTTACTAAGGGAAAAAAATGTCGGATGCATTTACTTTATTATTAACTTAAAGGGTACAAGATTGTCAGAGACTTTATCCGCAGATATCCATGTTTGGAATATAATGTATTTTTTAATTCTGTAATTTATTTTTATTTCATTCAGCACAGAAGCTTTCTGATGTGAGTGTAAGACTTGAGTCAGCAGGAGGACAGGTTATTGCTGGGGAGAGGTTGGAGATTCTCTGCTCAGTGGAAAAGGGAATGGGATTATTACGTTATTCCTGGTGTAAACAATCCAGTCTCAGCTGTGACACCAAAGAGTCTTCAGCTTCGGAGCAACGGTTTGTGGTAGAAAGTGTTGCTGAAGATTATGGAGGAGAATATCAGTGCATCGTTACCAGAGCTGCTACTGGGAACTCCATGCGAAGTCACAAGTTCTCCATCTCTGTCCGAGGTACCCCCTCCTATGACCTACATGTGGGTTCCCTCTCTGGGCAACAATACCCATGAGAACCTAGTCCCTCTAACACTCCTTGGTGGAGGCTAAACTGCTCAGCTACATAGTCCTGAGCATATCTGTCTCTCCTAGAGTGACCAGGAGATCGGAGATAACTCACCACTTTTATCTGGGATTCCACTCTTGATTCCCATCCCCTTAACATCAGTTCTCTGGCAAAAAGCCTTTTGAAATACATGGCTTTCAAACATATATAATTTTAATACATTGCCACCTTGAAGCTAAAATGGAAAACTCTAAGGGGATTATTTATTAAAGGTTGATTTGTGTTTTCCCAAAAATTTGAGTTTTTCGAGTGTAATTTTCGGTAAAAACTCGATTTTATTTAGGTTAATTAAACACCCCACAATGTTTTTGTTTTTTTAAAAAAACTAAATTTTTAAAGCTTTATTATGCCCTGAAGCTTTAAATAGCTAAATTTTGGAAACAATCCAGCTAAAAACTGTTGAGGTTGTGCAGAAGTCAAAATGCAGAGGTCCCTTGAACCATTTGCAGATGTTTGAAGCCTTCATGATGTTTGTTTTTTTTTTTAGTGGGTTTTGCTTGGGAAATTCACCCCATTTAAACTGATTCAAGTTTTTTACATTTGCATTTTTTCATAAATAAGAAAATATTTGAGTTGTGAGTTTATTAGCTGTATAAAAAACTTCACAAATTCAGTCTTTGGTAAATACTCCTTTTAAAGTCAGGAATTGACCCAGGAAATGGAGCCCTTCTCCTTCTCCTTTTAGATCTCCTTCACAAACTTTATTATTTACCAGTCCCCTATACACAAATGAAGCCTTCTGGATTTTATCACACCATGTATTTTGTAGTGCTGAATCAGAATAACATAGTACATAGTTTTGAAAAAAGACACACGTCCATCAAGTTCAACCTTTTAGTTTTTTTTTTTTTGTTTTTTTTTAATCTGCCAACTGCTAGTTGATCTAGAGGAAGGCAAAAAAAAAAAAAACATCTGAAGCCTCTCCAATTTGCCTAAATGGCAATGGGACCAGTCCCTGGATCAACTTGTACTATGAGCTATCTCCCATATCCCTGTATTCCCTCACTTGCTAAACACCATCCAACCCCTTCTTATACCTATCTAATGTATCAGCCTGTACCACTGATTCAGGGAGACAATTCCACATCTTCACAGCTCTCACTGTAACAAACCCCTTCCCAATATTTAGCTGGAACCTCTTTTCTTCTAATCGGAATGGGTGACCTTGTGTCAGCTGGAAAGACCTACTGGTAAATAAATCATTAGAGAGATTATTATATGATCCCCTTATATATTTATACATAGTTATGATATCTACCCTTAAGCGCCTCTTCTCCAGCGTGAACATCCCCAATTTGGCCAGTCTTTCCTCATAGCTAAGATTTTCTATACCTTTTACCAGCTTAGTTGCCCTTCTCTGTCCCCTCTCTAATACAATAATGTTCTGTTTGAGTGATGGAGACCAAAACTGTACAGCATATTCTAGATGGGGCCTTACCAGTGCTCTATACAGTGGAAGAATGACCCCTCCTCCCGTGACTCTCTGCCCCATTTAATACAGCTCAAGACCTTATTTGCCCTTGATGCTGCTGACTGGCATTACTTGCTACAGACAAGTTTATTATCTACAAGGACTCCAAGGTCCTTTTCCATAATGGATTTGCCTAGTGCAGTCCCATTAAAGGTATAAGTGGATATTTTTACATCCCAGGTGCAGGACTTTACATTTATCAACATTGAATCTCATTTGCCACTTAGCTGCCCAGATTGCCAGTTTATCAAGATCCTGTTGCAAGTGCCACATCCTGGATGGAATTAATTGGGCTGATAGTTTTGTCTCATCTGCAAACACTGATACATTACTTACAACACCCTCCCCTAAGTCATTAATGAACAAGTTAAATAAGAGTGGACCCAATACTGAGCCCTGAGGGACCCCACTAAGAACCTTACTCCAAGTAGAGAATGTCCCATTAACAACCACCCTCTGTACCTGATCCTGTAGCCAGTTTCCCATCCACTTGCAAACGTCTTCATTAAGCCCAACAGACCTTAGTTTAGAAAGCAGTCATTTGTGGGGCACAGTATCAAACGCTTTGGCAAAATCCAAATAGATCACATCTACTGCCCCCCCACTGTCCAGAATCTTACTTACCTCATCATAAAAAGCAATCACATTTGTCTGACATGACCTATCCTTCATAAAGCCATGCTGATTGCTGCTCATAATGCCATTCACTAGGACAGGGGTCCCCAACCTTTTTCGCTCCGTGAGCCACACTCCGATGCAAAACTTGTTCGTGAGCAACGCAAAACGTGAACAGTACGGCAAACATAATATTTTAATAATAATAAGCATATACTCAATTCAAATGATAAAATGTAATATAAATCAGTGTGAAATCTGGCACTGCATGTTTTCTGCCAGTTTCTGAATATCTGGAGTGTAGTTTGTAACAGCCAACCTCATGCATTCTCCCAGATGATCATCATTTAAACGTGTTCTATATTTCGATTTTAAAATTTTCATAGCTGAAAATCCAGATTCGCAAAGGAAGGTTGACCCAAAACAGGAATTCAGCCTTTGTGAGGTTCCTTTTAGGATGGGAAACTTGCAGATTTCTACTAATGACCAGAAGTCATTTTGCAGTGATCTGGATCTCAGCTGCACATCTGTTCTTAATGTTATTACTTCATTTTCCACTTCTAAAACATTAACTTTAAATATGTTAGCAATATGTTCTGCAATGTAACATACGTCAATGCCCATGAATGGATTGGCAAGGAATGTCACAATTGGCTCTATGATACAAAAATCAGCAAAGCGTTTATCAAAGTCTCTCATCAGTTTGTCACAGCTGCCAATATAAGAATCTGTCTCAAAAGTCAAATGCTCTTCCTGCCTTTTTTGTAAGCTGGGAAAGTGATGGAAAATTTTTCTCTTGAGGTGACACAACCACATTTTTAACTTTTCCTTAAAAGCATTTATTGTCCCAATCATTTGTGTAATATTTTTGTCCTTTCCCTGAAGGTCAAGGTTAAGGTTATTTAATTTTGAAGTCATGTCTGTTAAAAATGCCAAATCTGTCAGCCACTGAGGGTCATATAATTCACTGTATAATTCATCTTTTTCTTCTAAAAATTGGGATATTTCTGGCAAAAGCTCTTGGAAGCGCTGCAACACTTTCCCTCTGCTTAGCCACCGTACTTCTGTGTGAAACAGGAGGTCCTTATACTCAGCATCAAATTCATCCAGGAAAGCTTTGAACAACCTGTGCTGAAGTGGCCTGGCACGAATTGAGTTCACAATCCTCACTACAACTTTCATGACGTGATGGAACTCAATAACTTTGGAACAAAGTGATTCCTGGTGAATAACACAATGATAATTCAAAAATGGTGGAAATGCTGGATCATTTCTACATAAAGAAACAAAGCCAAGTTTTGACCCAATCATTGCAGGGGCACCATCAGTTGTTATAGATACCAATTTATGTAGTGGGACATTCAGCTGCTGAACATAAGCTTTAAAAGCTTGGTAAATATCTTCTCCTCTTGTTTTTCCTTTCAATGGTATAACAGCAAACAGGTCTTCCTTTATACTTGCATCCTTAAAAACCATTCGAATAAAGATGTTCAGCTGAGCAGTGTCCACCACATCTATTGATTCATCAAACTGCAAGCTGTAGAAATCACATTGCTGTACATCCCTCTTCATCTGGTGACAAATGTCATCTGACATGGCTTCAATTCTGCGAGTAATAGTGTTTCCAGAGAGCTGCAGGTCCTGAATAGCAGACATAATGTCTGATTTATTTTTAAAATCCTGAAATAAAGTATCGGCAACTGCAACCATGGCATCCTTGACAATTTCTCCATCCTCATATGGTTTCTTCTTTCTTGCAAGGACATGTGCCACCTTGAATGATGCAATTGTTGCTGCTTTTGATTTGTTTGCAGGTTTCTTGAAGATTGCTTGTTGGGCATTTAGAACAGATTTTAACTCTTTCACTTTTACTTTCCGCAAATTCGTGCCAACTGGAAATTCCAGGTCATACTTTCTATGCGTTGTTGTGAAATGGCGTTCTACATTGCATTTTTTCCCAATGGCAACTGTTGCATGGCATATTATGCATATGCATTTCTCTTTGAAATTAGTAAAAAAGTATTTTTCTTCCCACTCTTCATTAAAACTGTATGTGTAGGTACGTCTTTTCTTGTGCAGAGGAGGAGCAGCCATTTTCTTAGTAAAAAAAATCATAAAATGTTTAAAACAAAAGTTTTTATTAAAGTAAAAGTGTTCCAGTTTACAACAAAATGCCAGTTTGTTAGTGACGCCAGTGTGAAATATAGCAAACTCAGCAATCTGTACCCTGCAATTAGTATAGCAAACCTGAAAATACCTAAAATTCCTAACAGTGTACTTTATCTGAGACCAATATAACATACACAGCCGTTACTAGCAACACTTAAGAATACCTATCAGTAGTACAGTGTATTCACACACCATGCACACAGTCCATGCAAGCACAACAAACTGCCTAATGTTATGTGTCATCAAAGCCCCTACACAGGTAACAACAGAGATCCATTTTGGGAACTAAACAGAGGCCATGTGCCGGCCTGAGGGGGGAATGAATGGCACACTGGAGCAATTAAAGTACAGGCAGGAGAAAAAAATCACACACTGGAGCACTGGGAATACGGACGGAAGAAAAAATGGCACACTGGAGCACTGAAAGTACAGGCAGGAGAAAAAATGGCACACTGGAGCACTGGAAGTACGGACGGAAGAAACAATTGCACACTGGAGCATTGGAAGTACGGACGGAAGAAAAAATGGCGCACTGGAAGTACGGACGGAAGAAAAAATTGCACACTGGAGCATTGGAAGTACGGACGGAAGAAAAAATAGCACACTGGAGCACTGAGGGTACAGACAGGGCACAGAATGCCACAGAAGTACCAAGGGTATATGGAGGAGAGAGACGGGAAGGAGCAAAAATGTAGAGAAGATTGTGGCACATGAACATGCGAAAAGGGGAAATAAAAGAAATGTAGGATGTTGAACTTCTTGGAAATGGTGACACAAAGGAGACTGGGCAGCACTGAAACTCTCTGGTGAAAAGTGATGTATGGAGTTGGGAATCATAATGGTACAACAAGGTGATGGGTGATGGAGTAGCAGTTACGTAGAATGTGGAATTATTAAAATTGGCACAGTAATGGCACAGGCTGGAGAGAAGGGATCACTCTGGGCTGCTGCTGGAAAAAGAGGGGCAGAAGCAGTGTGCTGTTATAAGTGCTTTATTCATATAGTTTCTTTGCCAGCAATAAGATTGTTTTTAAGCTGCAGAGTGCTCCCTTTTTTCCAGCCCACACCAGTATTGTATTACCCAGTATGATCGCTACTCAGCAGCCCCGTGTAATAGGAAGCATGTTTAATAGATTCTGCCAGCGAGATCCCTTCTCCCTAGCCCACCGTAAGAAGCGTGAATCACAGTTTCACTCAGTGCGATCCTTTCTCCCCGGCCCTCACACATAAATACCAGCATAGCTTTTCTCGCAGTCCACCCTTTTCCTGCGCCTCCTACTCACCGCTCGCTTACAGGACTAATCACGAACACGCTGTTATATATCACTGATGTCTTTGACAGGAGGTTTACCGAAGGACAGCAGGGGAACGCGCTTGTAATTTATGTGAGACTGCGAGGGCAGGGGAGAAAGGATCGCACTGAGTGAAACTGTGATTCACGCTTCTTACGGTGGGCTAGGGAGAAGGAATCTCGCTGGCAGAATCTATTAAACATGCTTCCTAATACACGGGGCTGCTGAGTAGCGATCATACTGGGTCATAAGTACTGGTGTGGGCTGGAAAAAACGAAGGGTTGGGAAGAAGGGGTCGGCTAGAACTGCAGCTAGAAAGGGGGGAGAGAGTTGAGAGATACTTACAGAAAGATGCAGCGACGGAACGAATTTCGAACATACAGCTCTGCCTCTTTTCCTTGCGATCTGCAGTTAAAACATCCAGAGTATTTTCCTAATGTTTAAATTCCTGCAAGTTGACCCATGACCCAGGTAACACTTTTGATTGGCTGACTCACACAATGTACAGCCCCCAGCTGCCTGATTATCTTATCTAGGATGAGACGGCAGCATGCTTTGTAATGAATGAAGAACTACCTGTTTGCGCTCCAGACAGCACTCCAGACAGTAAGCCACTTTGCTAAATGGACACCTGCTGGTAAGCTTACGCGAGCAACATCAAGTGAGGCTGCGAGCAACATGTTGCTCGCGAGCTACGTTTTGGGGATCACTGCACTAGGACAACATTTTGAATGTGATCCCTTAACAAGCCTTCAAATATTTTGCCCACCACAGATGTCAAATTTACTGGCCTATAATTGCCAGGCTGAGATCATAATCCCTTTTTAAATATTGGAATAAGATCAGCTTTTCTCCAATCCATAGGCACCATACCAGATGAAAGTGATCTGAGAAAATCAGAAATAGGGGCTGGTCTAAAACTGAACTAAACTCTCTTAGAACTCCGGGGTGTATGCCATCAGGCCCTGGAGCCTTGTTTAGAGAAATTTTTATTAAAGCTTTATGAATCATATCCTGAGTCAGCCACTGAGTAGATTGAGCTGAGCCATTAGTGCAGCTATAAAGTGAGCCTGGGAACTCAGATTCCTCTATTGTATACACTGAAGAAAAGAACTGATTTAACACATTTGCCTTATCTGTATCTGTTACAACCACACTGGTACCATTATTTAATGGAGCAACACTCTCAACCTGCATCTTTTTACTATTAATATATTTAAAAACATTTTAGGGTTAGTTTTCACCTCCACCGCAATTAACTCTTCATTTCTTTTCTTAGCCTTCCGGATTGCTGATTTACAACATTTATTACAGTGTTTATATATTAAATGCAGCTTCTGTCCTAACAGATTTGTAGTTTTTAAATGCCTCTCTCTTCTTTCCCATTAACTTCTTTACTTCTGTATTAAGCCACACAGGATGATTCTTAGAGCTTCTACATTTACTCCTTAAGGGAATAAATTGAGAACAGTAATGCTTTAATATCATTTTAAATGACAACCATTTCTGTTCTGTGTTTTTAGCTGAAAACTTAATGCCCCAATCAATGCGCTGTAGGGCAGCCCTCAAGGCACTAAAATTAGCTTTTCCAAAATTCATGGTTTTTGTTGCCCCAGTATATATTTGTTTTCTGCACCAGATATTAAATTATATAACATTATGGTCACTAATACCCAGGGGTTCAATTACTTGCACATTTGCTACAAGTTCTGGCTCATTAGAGATCACTAGATCCAGAATAGCATTTTTTCTGGTTGGCTCCTCAACAACCATGCTTGACAAAGGGGGGTGACCCCGAACGTTGCACCTGCACTGCATTAAAGAATTGCAAGGGCTTGCCCTGCAGCTAAAAATCCTGTGTGCCTGTGAAAGTCTTTTCTATGGAATTTTGAGGTGGCCGAAGCCTCTATCGTTGTGCACCAGGTGACAAGTACAGGAAGGGTGGTGTTGGTGTGCGGTTAACCGAAATTTCTTGGCTCCTCAACAACCTGTGCCATAAAATTGTCATGTAACAGTTTATAAACTTATTCCCATTAACTGATCTGGCAGTACTGTTGCTCCAGTCAATATCTGGGTAATTAAAATCCCCCATTATCATTACTTTACCCAAACTAGCAGCCTTTTCTATTTGTATCAGGAGCTTCGCCTCCTCCTCGTCACTTACATTAGGGGGTCTATAGCGACTCCTACAATTAATTTGCTGGACTCTTTACAATTGGTGAAGAACTCCACCCATAAGACTTCTGCCCCCTCATTTTCTAACATAACCTCCTCCTTTATATGAGCTTTTAAAACCTGCCTAACAAACAGACATACCCCTCCTCCTTTTCTATTGCCTCTGTCCCTCCAAAACAAAGTATAGCCACTGATATTTACTGCCCAGTCATGTGACTCATTCAGCCATGTTTAGGCCACACCAATCATATCATATTTTCCCTCCAGCACCTCCAGCTCTCCCATTTTACCAGTCAGACTCGTTGCATTTGTAAACATACATTTAATACTGGCACCATATTGAACATATGACATGTGGCCCTCCCTATCCTCAAGATGCCTTTAGATGGTGCTAGAGTACAATGGCCTTAGTCCATCAAAAACAATGTACTGGAATTGCACTCTAACTCGATCTAGAGACAGTATTTAGCACTTAAAAATGATATGGTGTGACAAAATCCTGATGGCACTAAAAAAAGGTGTCTGGACACAGAGCGACAAAATGTAAAATCCATGTGGCTTCATATGTATGTATTTAGATAATATACTCACCTGAATAAGCCAAAAGCAGTGTACTAAGGGGCACATTTACTTAGGGTCGAATATCGAGGGTTAATTAACCCTCGATATTCGACTGTCGAAGTTAAATCCTTCGACTTCGATTTCGATCGAAGGAATAATCGTTCGAATGATTCGAAGGATTTTAATCCACCGATCGAACGATTTTCCTTTGATCACAAATTGGCTAGAAAACCTATGGGGACCTTCCCCATAGGCTAACAATGAGATTCGGTAGGTTTTAGGTGGCGAAGTAGGTGGTCGAAGTTTTTTTTTAAGAGACAGTACTTCGACTATCGAATGGTCAAATAGTCGAACGATTTTTAGTTTGAATCGTTCGATTCATAGTCGTAGTCGATGGTCGAAGTAGCCAAAAAAAATACTTTGAAATTCAAAGTATTTTTTATTCTAATCCTTCACTCGAGCTAAGTAAATGTGCCCCTAAATGTTCTGCTCTGTCCCATGAGACACATTCTTGTATAGGTGGAGATAGGGTTAGATTTTCCAGTATTTACATTTTAAGAAAAGAAAATTGCAGAGAAAAAAGTTCCCCTTTGTGCTCTAGCACTGTCACCCCAGGGATAAGTAAATGATCCATATAGTATTATTACTATTTTGAGTTTCTCCTACAGTATCATTGGTTCCAACTCTACACTGGCTAATCTTTAAACATGGCTTCCACAATTTATATATACTCAGAGGTTTAGCTGCCACAGCTCTTGATCTAGCACCCACTCTGCTACTTGAAGTAATTAAAGAAAAATATGTACCACTTTCCTTTCATATATACATTGTTTATATAGGGGGACAAATAGTTTTTTCTGTCACATGGGACATTAGAAATTTTTAGATAAGATCTGACATTGCTTTACAACTATTTGTCTTAAACTCTCCCACTTCTTGTAGCCTAGGGACATATACATTCTGCAGATATCTATCTGTGTAGCACTTGCACCGGAATTCATGGTTTACCATGGTTTAATGCTGTTCATTGGTTTTGTGGTCTTATTTAGTGATGTGCGAATCTCTCCTGTTTCACCGGTACATTCTCAAATTTCCTGCAAAATTCTCGAAACAGCGAACAATTTGCAAAAATCATGAAAGCGGCCGTTTTGGGAAATTTGTGAATTTGTGAAATTCGGACGTTTTCAGCAAAATAAAGCAATTCAAACCTTTTCCCGGAAAAATCGAGCATTTTGAAAGTTTTCACGAAAAAATCGTGAAAAACGGAAATTGCCGCAGGCAAATTTTCGCGAATTTATTTGCCGGTGGCGAAACACTGGAATTCGCCGCGAATTTGTGCATGGCGAATTTATTCGTCCATCACTAGTCTTATTCTGCCTTGATGACAATTTATTGGTTTTACATGCTGACCATTTGAATGCATGTTGTATTGAATAATTTCTGCCAGATATACGGACATTTGTTTTTCTTCTCCTCTGTTAAAGTGAAGTTGGGCAAACCGGAGCTAAAACTTAGTCCTGGCAAAGTAGCTGTGGGGGATTCTGTGGATCTTTTCTACGAGTCCAAGAGTGGATCTGTCCCAGTTGATTATGAATTCTATCACAGGAATGATTCAGTAGGGAAAGGTAAAGCTGAAAAGAAGGAAGATGCTAAATACCAGGTGACTGTCACCTCCATCACCATGACTGGACCCTACTCTTGTGCCTTGCAAAATGAGGTCTCCAGCAAAATGCAGCTCAGTGAGGGAGTTGTTTTGTCTGTAATGGGTGAGTACTTTAACCTACATAATTAACAATAAACCTATAAATACTCTTTATGAGATTCAGTCTTAAAAAATACACCATAAAACTATCTACGTTAGGTTCTATTTAGTATGGAAAGCCCCCTAAGCTTGCAAACAACCTGTACCGAGACCATTAAATATATCAGCTTAGATTGGATATTTAAAAAACAATACTTATTCACTGTGAACTTCCAATATATCAGATATCATCTAGCCCCACATACTATCCTTTTAAAAATTCACCAGAAATGTTCCATGGTTTCTCTCACATTCCTGAATACCTCACTTGCATAAAATAAAGAATAAAATTCCAAACATTCATTTTAGAGTTAACAATTTTACTCTACTCGGAGTTAGAATTAGCCAATACCAGTGCATGGAGATGGGAAAACTATGGGGTGGGGATCACTCTTGCATTTCTTTATAATTGGCACTTTTTGTAGTTACTCACATTATTTTGTGATATAACAAAATTAGTATCTACAAAAATACTTTGTAAAAAAATACATTTTGGAAATAAAAATATTTTTTGTAAATAAAAATGATATATGTAAGAAGAATTCTGTACAACAATGGTACAATCAACTGTAGACAAAAAGAGCTTAATGTTATAAAGTTCAGTTGCAGTTCACGGAATATGACAATCTAAACGGACAAGGAAAGGCAAACAAATAAAATCCCATTTTTTACTTTCTTTAATGAAAAATAAATCTATTTCCAATATACTTTAATTAAAAAATGTGTACCATTTTTATAAGAAACCTGACTGTATGCAGTGAAATTCCCCCCCTCATTTACTGCTGTGGATAGGAATTGTCAGACGGTCCCTAACTGCTGGGTAGGGAAACAATCATACTTATGAACAGCAGGGGGAGCTTTACTTCCCAGCCATGCAGAACTCAAGCAGCTTTGTTTGTTTCCCTGTAGAGCAGTCGGTGACTGTGTAGAGATTTGTATTGAATTTTATTTTTGCCTTTACATCCCCTTTACTGTTTCCAACTCCAGCTGCAGGGACAAAGATTGGGTCAGGTAGTATCTGTATCCCCTCCGTTAGCCGCACTGTAGTATTTTCCTGAATGCAAGATCTGCTTCAACCAGGCGGCCATTTTCTATCAGCTACATGATCATTTATATTTGCATATCCAGTCACGCCTGATGACTTTGCTCAGAACTTTTTTTTTGGTAATGTAACTTTATTAGCAACTATGTTTAATCCTACTGACTCCTACATGTAATCCCACTCACTCATACATAATCCTGATCACTCATATGCATAATTGCACTCATACTTGTAATCCCACTCATGTGTACATGTAATATCTCTCACTCATACGCATAATATGCAACTCATATGCATAATCCCACTCATACTCACAATACCACTCACTCATATGCATAATCCCACTCATATGCATAATCCCACTCAGATTTACAATCCCACTCACTCATACATGTAATACCACTCACTCATACATAATCCTGATCACTCATATGCATAATTGAACTCCTACTTGTAATCCCACTCATGTGTACATGTAATACCACTCACTCATACATGTATGAGTGTGATTATGCATATGAGTAGGATTATGCATGAGTGAGTGGGATTATGACAGATTATGCATGAGTGAGTGGGCGTGAGTGGGATTATGCATGGGTGAGCGGGATCATGCATGAGTGAGTGGTTTTATGATAGATTATGCATGAGTGAGTGGGATTATGCATGAGTGAGTGGGAGTGGGTGGGTGGGATTATGCATGAGTGAGTGGTATTATGCACGAGTGAGCAGGATTATGCATGAGTGAGCGGGATTATGCATGAGTGAGTGGTATTATGCATGAGTGAGCAGGATCTTGCATGAGTGAGTGGGATTATGCATGAGTGGGATTATGCATGAGTGAGTGAGAGTGAGTGGGATTATGCATGAGTGAGTGGGATTATGCACAAGTGAGTGGGATTATGCATAAATGAGCAGGGAGCGGGATTATGCATAAATCAGCAGGATAATGCATAAATAAGCAGGATTATGCATGAGTGAGTGGGATCATACATCCTTACTGTTAACCTTTTAACAGAGTGAGTGGGATTATGCATAAATGAGCAGGATTATGCATGAGTGAGTGGGGTTATGCATGAGTGAGTGGGAGTGGGTGGGATTATGCATGAGTGAGTGGTATTATGCACAAGTGATCAGGATTATGCATGAGTGAGTGGGATTATGCATGAGTGAGCAGGATCTTGCATGAGTGAGTAGGATTATGCATGAGTGGGATTATGCATGAGTGAGTGGGAGTGGGTGGGATTATGCATGAGTGAGTGGTATTATGCACAAGTGAGCAGGATTATGCATGAGTGAGTGGGATTATGCATGAGTGAGCAGGATCTTGCATGAGTGAGTAGGATTATGCATGAGTGGGATTATGCATGAGTGAGTGAGAGTGAGTGGGATTATGCATGAGTGAGTGGTATTATGCACAAGTGAGTGGGATTATGCATAAATGAGCAGGGAGGGGGATTATGCATAAATGAGCAGGATTATGCATAAATGAGCAGGATTATCCATGAGTGAGTGGGATCATACATTCTTACTGTTAACCTTTTAACAGAGTGGCAGTTATCTAAAGATTTCAAAGAGGTCGTTCACTGATTAATTTTTTATTGGGGGTTTACATGTCCTTTAAACAATACAAAAACTATAAAATCCACATTAGATTACATGACAACACAGGACCCAGTGCAGTCTGTATATTCTGATTATTAATCAGTCTTGCTGTATCGGCTTCTGGCAGATATTATTTGACTTGTGCTGTTTTGATCATTTATGACGATCCCTAAGCAGCCCAGATCACACTGAGCATGTGCACAGTCTTGGTCTTGCAAAGATGTTTAAGAAAGTTACAAGATGGTGACCCCCTGTGGCCAACTTTGAAAGAATAAATCATTTGTTTGATTAGGCTTGTGGTGCAGTAAGTTCATGTTTATGTTTAGTATACAAAATACAGCATTTCTAGCCTTATTCTATTTTAGACTTTCCTTGTCCTTTATTGTTCTAACAGAACCAGTGGCAGATGCCAGAATTACCCCTGGGGAAGATGAACTTTCAGTAAAAATGGAAAACAATCTGTGCTTAACCTGTTCTGTAGAAAAAGGCACTAGTCCCTCGTTCCTTTGGATTTATAATGAGACAATTGCAAATAAATCAGGACTGTTCCAGATCCAAGAATCTGGGAAATTGCTTTGTATAGAGTCAGCACAGCTTCACCATGCTGGGACATACAGGTGTCAGGTCAGCAACCAACTTTCATCCAACAGGATCTTCTCTGTTACCAGCAACAATGTCACCATAAGCATCTCAGGTGAGTTCTGTTCATGGCAACTATCAACACTTTCCTTGTATGGAACTTCTATTCCAGTAATGCCTTATTGAAAGGGCCATCAGCTTCATCACCTTCCTTCTGATGAAGGTGGTGATGCTCTTCTAGCAAGAGAGGTCAAAACAGTTATAATCATTTTCAGTAGCTATTAATACAGCATTTTTCCTTTCTCTGGAGTTGCTGAGAGCTGTTGTTGTTTGTTTGCTTTTTGCTGATTTAGCAAGGTTTATTACATTTTAGGGTTGGTCATCAACTTTGCACCCACGTCTGGGCTAGATGATATTTTACCAAGGAAGGATACAACTCTGTAGTTATTGAGATTAAAAAGTAGAAGTTATTGAAAATGGATCTAAGAGAGCTTTCTTTGCCATAGAAATGCAGAGACTTCAGATTTCTCAGGCTCTCCAAACATTGGTTGGATCCTTCTTAGCACATTAAAACATGGCTGTAGCCATTGTTGTCCTATGGTTTCAAGAATTTCCAAGACAGTAACTAAGCACTCATCCCCTTCAAACTGTAAAGGTTGAACTATTTTGAGCGGCACTGAAGGGCAAATTTATTACAATTTGAATTTGTTTTTTTTTACAGAAGTTCAAATTTAAAGTTTTTTCAAATTTAAATTTTCTGAATTCTAATTTTCAGGATTTACCAATTCAATTTTTTTGTAAAAAACTCGAATGGAAAAAAACTTAAATTAAAGTAAAAACAATATCAAAGTAGAACATGTTAAGTTTCTCAAGAAGCCAATATAAAGTGTTTTTTTTTAAAATTCAAGCCAAAAACTAGTTATTGCTGAATGATTTACAATAAATGGAACTGTGTTTTTTCCGACTTAAAAAATCTTTTTTCTTTTTGTTTAATGTGTTCATAATTAAGAAAAATACCACAATCACACACAAAAAACATTCAAAAGCTGATTGAATGGTTTTTTTTTCCTAAAGAATTCTTTTAAAATTCAAAATTTCATAAATCTCTGCCTAGGTGTTAAAAGCATTATGTTATAATTCATTATTATAATGCATAATTATAATTAATTAATTATAATCAATTAAATAATTACATGATAGCAGTATGCCTCTACAGTTTCTATAGCATGATAGTAGTAAATTTGAAGGACAATAGGAAAAAACATTCCATGTTAAGAAAAAGTATTCCAAAAAAAAATATTCTAAAAGTAAACCTGGCAAACATTTTTTAGTTATAAATTCAACAGTTCACAGATGATAATATAATAGGAAATTGGAAAAAATATTCCATGTTAAGCAAAAGTATTCTAAAAAATATTGTAAAATGAAATCTGGCAAACATTTTTTAGGTAAAAATTCAACAGTTTATAAATGATAATATAATATATTTTACCTCCTTTAGTGTCAAGATATCTCACAAAGAGTTTAGCTCTAGAAAAAAAAAAAGCTTAATTCAATTTTTGATAAATATCCCTAACTTTGCTAATATGTATACTGAGTAATTTTAGTTATATATATATATATATATATATAGAGTGAAAATTGGTTGGTCTTTGATTCTTATTTGATGTGGGTTTGAAAATTTTGCAATTTAAATCTGCCTATCCTTATGAAATGTAAAAAGGTATATTTTGTCTAGGGTCCCTAACCTTTTCCCCCAATCCTGGGACTAGATTTGTATTGCTTCTCTTATTCTGGGTTGCTTATCTCTATATTCATACCAATTAAATCACAGTCTGGTTGTTAAGGTAAGTGAGACAAGTAGAAATTTTAGACCTGCAAAACAAAAATTTAAACAGTTAAGATAAATGATGAACTAGCTGCAACCACTATCTACATTACCATAAACGTTCCTTTAGAAGGTGAATTGGCCAATCAGGGAATAATATTTTGAAAATGTTTGGGATACCTGTATTATTTAAATGACTAACCATGCATATTCTTTCTCCCAAAAGAGAAGAGCTATCAAGTGATGGGAATTGGAATCACAGTGGCTTTCCTGGTTCTACTTTTTGTTACTGCCATTGTTACCTTCAAATGCAGGAGCAACAACTGTTGCCATTCCCCAAAAAGTTCAGGTAACACCACATTGTTCTAGTTGTGTTACCGCAGTACTGTCTAATTGGAGACCTCCCTATGAGTCAGATGTGACCCTCCAAGGTATTTTTCACTGGTCTTCATAGTCTAAATAATTACACAAACTATAAATTACATTATCAGGTTGTTATAGTTCTGTTATGAATATGTCATAAAAATTGACAAGGACTGGCTCATTATAGTATAATTCCATTTTAAACTGGCTCTGTTAAAAAGTTTTCATCTTGTCTTTCTATCTCCATCTTGTTTTTCTGTCTTCATCTTGTCCTACCGTCTCCATCTTATCCTACTATCTCCATCTTGTCCTACTGTTTCCAGCTTCTCCTTCTGTCTCCATTTTGTCCTTCTGTTTCCATCTTGTCTTTCTGTCTCCATCTTGTTCTACAGTTTCTATCTTGCCCTACTGTCTCCATCTTGTCCTACTGTTTCCATCTTTTCTTTCTGTCTCCATCTTGTCTTTCTGTCTTCATCTTGTCCTACTGTCTCCATCTTATCCTACTATCTCCATGTTGTCCTACTGTTTCCAGCTTCTCCTTCTGTCTCCATTTTGTCCTTTGTTTCCATTTTGTCTTTCTGTCTCCATCTTGTTCTACAGTTTCTATCTTGCCCTACTGTCTCCATCTTGTCCTACTGTTTCCATCTTTTCTTTCTGTCTCCATCTTGTCTTTCTGTCTTCATCTTACCCTACTGTCTCCATCTTATCCTACTATCTCCATGTTGTCCTACTGTTTCCAGCTTCTCCTTCTGTCTCCATCTTGTCCTTCTGTTTCCATCTTGTCTTTCTGTCTCCATCTTGTCCAAAAGTTTCCATCTTGCCCTACTGTCTCCATCTTGTCCTACTGTTTCCATCTTTTCTTTCTGTCTCCATCTTTTCTTTCTGTCTTCATCTTGTCCTACTGTATCCATCTTCTCCTACTGCCGCCATCTTGTCCAACTGTTTCCAGCTTCTCCTTCTGTCTCCATCTTGTCCTTCTGTTTCCATCTTGTCCAACTGTTTCCATCTTGTTTTTCTGTCTCCATCTTGTCCTACTTTCTCCATCTTGCCCTGCTGTCTCCATCTTGTCCTACTGTCTCCTCTCTATCTTGTCCTACTGTCTCCACCTTCCTGTACTGTTGAACAGCAAGATCCCACTATATTTAGGGTTTGACAGTGGTCTATTTTTCACCCCTGCATCTTGTTTATAGTAAATTAAGGACTTGAAATATTGCTGTCATTTGTTTTCAGGTGGCTTAGTAACTAAAGATCTGGACCGGTAAGTTATTACAGACATCAAAATAAATTCCAATTTATACCGCTACTGTCTAAATCATACAATGAATTAATGGTTAATCATGATTTAATAGGACTGCTCCGAGACAACAAGCTCCTGACCATTACACGACAAATGATGTGACACCCCGTGCAGAACAACCAGTATACGGCAATTGTGAGTTTATTCTAAATTAGATTTAGCCAAATACTTTCCTCAGGATACAAAGGTTGTCTGAAAACATAATTTTATATACCGTGCCATATCAGAAAAAAAGTTTTACACTCGTGCTACAAAAGTAATTGCAACTTTGTTAATGTATGCAGGAGTCTATTTGATGGGACTTGTAATAGTGTGTCTCTATTTCTGTTTCCTTTTTTGGCAAGTAACAACAGTTCTGCCATGTTTTATGGAAGGGATTTTATGAATACTGATAGGGTTACACCCACTGTCCAGCAAGATCTGAATGGCTTATTCACATTTACTGCCCTGCAGCTAGGATTTACATGTGGCTGACATAAAAAGATAAAGAACTGAGGCAGGCAATGAATAAACTGAAACTATATAAATATATGTAATTTGAAACTCTCATGTGACACAAATTAACAAAATACTATTTAATGCCATTAGAATGATGACCGTTAGTAAGTTTAATCACTGCAAACGTATGGGTCCTTTGAACATGGGCAAATGGGACAATTTTTCAATAGAATTTCCTGCCTCTTTCCTTCACATTTTCAGAATATAATTATCTGACAGTGTATGTGTTTTTAGGTGAGGCTCACAGGTAGCAATGGGGGCAAGTTCTGATATTTTGAAACTATTACATGCCTGTGTAACTCTTTTACTTCTTTTAGTAGATATCGAAGATGTCACTCATGGAAAAGAAGATTGTTATGATTACTATATTAACCATAAACCAACAGGTATTTCATGTTGCCATATATTTGGCAATTCTTATTGGTTACATGATTTATAGAATGCAAGTTCCTTATCCCTTTAGGCAAAAGTGGAGCTTAGGGCCCCAAAAACATTTAGGATACTTCCTCTTTGTCACTACCTTTAACTATAATTATCCAGATATGCTATATGATCACTACAGAAAATGGAGAATGAACATATTAACCTCAGACATGCCAGTAAAATCACTGCAGACATGGATTATGTGCATGTTAATCCCAGATATGCCAGTAAAACCACTGTAGAAAATAGACTTTGAACTATAAAATGATATATATATATATATATTTAAAATATTATTAAATAGTAGCATGGGTAAATGTTTTAAGCAAAATTCTAATAGAAATTGCATAGTGACCCTCATAGAGATGAGCAACTGCACTTTGGCTAAATAACTGCTTGACGACTTGACTTCTAAATCTTTTTCTTTCAGCATCTTCTTTCCCAAAGAATCATTTTGTGAGTATTTCAACTGGTCTATATTAACATTCTTTATGGTTTATATATGAACACACTTGGGGACAAAGTATTTGGCGTGATTAATAGTACTCTGTGGAGCCTGGCTGCTTGTGGCCGAAACTTGTGAGACCTAAATTAAACCATTTCTTTAAGATTATAAATAAATAGTTGACTAAGCTAAATATTCAGTTCAATAGGGAAGGTTGTGTGCAACAGTTTATTCACCTAACAACACTCTTGGGGGCAAATTCACTAACCAGTGAAAATTCGCCAGCGCCGGCTTTGCGCACATTGCAACACTTCGCCAGGCGTAAATTCTCCTGGACAAAGCTGATTCACAAAGATCCAAAGTAGTGCACAGGGTAAAATTACACTAGTAAAATTATGATCAGCAGTTCGGAGTTACACTAGCGCTGGCTAATTAGCATACGGCGTGCAGTTAAAGTACAATGGCGTATATGCTGCAGCAAATACATTACACTACACAAGGCCAGGGAACCTTAATAAAATTATATAAAGTTATTATAATGCCCTACACATGTGCCCACAGTATATTCTAGGTGCCATATGTTAGCAAATGTAGGGGGGAAGGAGGGTACTCGAAAAAAAAAATTAAGTCTATCACCCTTTAAATAGGAAAAGTCGCCAGCATTTTTTGGGACTTAGAAAAATGTTCAACTTTTTTTTTGAGGAACTCCTATCTACTCTATTGCACTTTGCCTGGTCTGAGGTGGCGAAGGCAAGTCTGGCGATAGAGGTAACGGTCAGTAAAATAAAAAACTTGGTGAATTTGCGTAGTAACGTTCTTTTGCCAGACCGAAAATTTGCCGGGCGTAAGAGTGCGAAGTTGCGGCAGTCTATCTCCTATCTACGATTAGTAAATTGGCGAAGTGCCGAAATGACGTTGGCCACTACGCCCCTTTAGTAAATTTCATAAGTGGATAAGTGGAGGGATGCAGAATTATACCCCATTAGGGCCTATTCACAGAGTTTTTGTGGCTGGTGCAATGGTCTTTACAGGCTGAGCTCTGAGATTAAAAGTCTGCTGTGCATCATGGTCAGGCACAAGGGAATCCCATATTTCCTAATTGTTTCTGTGTGCCAAAAATATGTAGTAAGTACAGGGCTCCCCAGTGTAAGACCCCTTGAGAACTTGTTTGTTCTATACATAATTATTTTGTTGGGGCTGGTGTCAAGTCTTATTGTTTTGTATTTTATTCAGGATGACGTTTCTGTTTCTTACACTGCTGAAAAGAATAAATCCACAATAGCTTTCCAGCACCATGAAGAACCTGATTCTTCCATCTACAAGAACTTCAGTGCCTCATAACTTCATGCACAATTGTAGCGCAATCACTACTACATTTTCACAGTCACGGCCCAGGAATCTGTTCTTTCAGTTGATTCAAAACGAGACAATTGAACTCGTTTATAAAAATAGGCCCTGGCATTTTAGGTACACAGAGGCCCAATCAGTCCACATAGAGGCCCAAACATCTCCCACCAGCCCTCTAAATAGTGACTTTCTATGGGACCTTATAGCAGCCCCTCTGGCATTTGCCAGAACCCACAGATTGCCACTCCGGGCCTGATGGGACTCCAACTCTTCCATCCATGAGAACTTCCATGCCAAGTCATTTCAGGCACTGCTATCTTTCTCAAAACTCATCCCACTATATCAAGCCATGTTGAAGACATTGTTCCGGAACAGAAATAGTCTTAAATGTAACATTCCTACTGAGTTTAGATCCCAAGGCCTTCTCACAATAGACCATGTAGGTGATCAATCAGCACTTGCCAGAGACAAAACAAATAGCAGTTACCTACCCACTTAGATTGTGAGCTCTATGGGGCAGGGACCTTCATCTTTTCACATAACAGTCAGCAATTAAACCTGAATGTAATTGTATTTTTACGTTGATTTCTACTATGTTATTGTACTGATCCCTGTCTGTTCGATTTATGTATTGCTTAAATATATGGTTAATATATGGTTCTACGAATGTATTGTTTTAACATATGGTTCTACGAATGAAACTAAAAATAAACATATAGATATACGTTAATACTATTGGGATAATACGTTGGTACAGGTATAGGATCCCTTATCCGGAAACCCGATATCCAGAAAGTTCTGAATTATGGAATGGCTGTCTCCCATGGACTCCATTTTATCCAAATAATACAAATTTTAAAAAATGATTTCCTTTTTCTGTGTAATAATAAAACAGTGCCTTGTACAAACTAAGATATAATTAATCCTTTTTGGAGGCAAAACCTGCCTATTTGGTTTATTTATGTTTAAATTAATTTCTAGTAGACTTAAGGCATGAAGACCCAAATTACGGAAAGATCTGTTATCCGGCAAACCCCAGGTCCCGAGCATTCTGGATAACGGGTCCTATACCTGTACTATAATATGGGGGATAATACATTGGTACTATCCCCTGATAAAGTTAAAAGAGATATTCCATTGTTGCAATGTATTGATTAAAAAAAATATATAAAGATTTTCAGTTGCAGTTTTTTGTGAGTGTGCAAACCCAATATCTGTAATACTGTGCATATTGATTACTCTGTGGGGAGTATGTTTGGGTTATTTGCACCTCTTGTCTATGTGGGAGAGCCATCCCTTGATCTAGATTCAGATATTCCCATAAGAGATGAAGAGAAGCAAATTACCAACAAGAGATGAATCTGCCTTCCTACATACCGTATATACTCGAGTATAAGCCGACCCGTGTATAAGCCGAGGTACCTTATTTTACCTCCAAAAACTAGGAAAGCTTATTTACTCGAGTATAAGCCTAGGGTGAGAAATGCAGCTGCTTCTGGTAAGATTCAATCAAAAAATTGAGGGTTTCTGCTCCCATTGTAGGTGATGGCGTCTCGTTTTTGGACGCCAACGACCATTCTTGGATGCCGGCGACTATTCTTGGAGACCATTCTTGGACACCGGTGACTATTCTTGGACGCCGGCGACTATTCTTAGACGCCGGCGACTGTTTTTGCGCTGAAAAACTCGGCTTATACTCGAGTATATATGGTATTTGGTTTAAATGCAATAAATAACCCATTATCGGTTAGAAAAAGATCTAGACTCTTTTTTCCTGTTTCATTATGATAAATTAGGAAATCAATTAAGATAATGATTATATTCTATGTAATGTATGAACGCCATTGTGTCCATCCTGCCTCTTCTGATGAATGATGCACAAGTCTATTGAATGACACTAGGGAAACTGGCAGTTTCCTGTAACTCTGCCCTGGACATGGTGGCAATTCCAGGTTTCCATAACAGCTTCATTAGTAGGTGCATTAGACTGGTTTCCAGTGAATAAGATGCAAATTACATTGTTGTTGTGTTCTCCAGAAGCGACGCAACTTGCAACTGATTTGCATTAAAACACCAGCACTATTGTATCTATTCTTATGCAAAGGGGAAGTTGCTCCAGACTCAACTCGGAAAATGTCCACTCACTATGATGGAATTCTGGGATACAAAGACATGACAATTTAATTCTGATACAGCTCAAAAAATGACGTCTATTGAAGGGGATAAACCCCCAAAAATGAATAGGTGTAAATTTACTCCGAGTTCTCATCTGAGCACTTTAGATTGACATTAATCTTCTAATTTTAAATGATCTTGAAAGATCTAAAAGGGATCCTGTCATCGGAAAACATGTTTTTTTCAAAACGCATCAGTTAATAGTGCTACGCCAGCAGAATTCTGCACTGAAATCCATTTCTCAAAAGAGCAAACTGATTTTTTTATATTCAATTTTGAAATCTGACATGGGGCTAGACATATTGTCAATTTCCCAGCTGCCCCACTCGAGATAAGTAAATGGGCCCCCAAATATAGTAGCTCTCCACACCATTTCAGCAATCTGGTTGCTACGGTCCAAATTACCTTCAAAGATACAGAAATATGAATAGGAGAGGCCTGAATAGAATGATAAGTAATAAAAAAGTAGCAATAACAATACATTTGTAGCCTTACAGAGCATTTGTTTTAAGATGGGGTCAGTGACCCCTATTTGACAGTTGGAAAGAGTCAGAAGAAGGCAAATAATTTGAAAACTATAAGAAAGAAAACAGGAAGGCCAATGGAAAAGTTACTTAGAATGACACATTGTATAGCAAACTAAAAGATAACTTGTGAAGAACCTCTTGTGTGATCCACCACCATGGACATGCGCACATGCGTGAACTCCGGGCCCATACGTGAATGCGTGAACGTAGCTACACAAGATCAAACGCCGGATCGTATGCGCAATCGCGAAGTCCGAAGCGCACTGCTGCAGTTTGTTTTTTGGGGGGGCGGCAGATCAGGGGAGGGGGTCTGGGCCAGCGGGGTCCCTACCCTGAGAGGGGTTATAGGCCACATTAGCTTCCTAGAGCTGGACAACATAGAAAGCTAGAGCAATCAAACTTAATTAATAAAATACAATTGAGTGTAATATAACAGTATTTTGGCTTTTAGGGCTCATTCCCTTGGGGATGGGGAAACAACAACAGTTTATCCATTTGTAACTGGAGGTGGGGCTGCCATTAGGGGGTCTTGTTAGGGTCTAGACTGCCATGAAATGGTCAGGTTACCCCAAGACAGTAGGTTTGGGAGACTTGAGGTAGGAGTTGAGTAGGTCAGGGACTTGGTCAGAGCACTAGGACCTTAACATTAACTTTTAGTACAGATATGGGATTGGTTATTTGGAAACCCATTATTCTGAAAGCTTCGGATTACGGAAAGGCTCCATTTCATCTAAATAATCCAAATTCTTAAAAATGATTTCCTTTTTCTCTGTAATAATAAAACTTGATCCCAACTAAGATATAATTAATCCTCATTGGAAGCTAAACCAGCCTATTGGGTTTATTTAATGTTTATATGATTTTCTAGAAGACTTAAGGTATGAAGATCCAAATTACAGAAAGATCTGTTATCAAAAAAAAACCCAGATATAGGGTCGCCACCTTACCCATTTATGGCTATGGCTAATTAGCAATTCATTTAGATGCATGCTGCAAACTGGACTGATTATGTTCAGCCATGGATCTAAATGAATTGCTAATTAGCCATTCGGGCTGCGGATTCCATATGTGTTCTGTTTTAAAGGGGTGAGGTGGCAACAATACCTGCATAGTAGGTCCCATACCTGCACTTTATAGAATAACTAATTATAAGCAACTTTTCAGCTGGCCTTTATTTTCTCTTTTGGGGTCACTGACCCCATGTAAAAAAAAACAAATGCTCTGTAAGGCTACAAATGTATTATTATTGCTACTTTTTATTCCTTCTCTTTCTTATTCAGGCCTCTCCTATTCATATTCCAGTCTCTTATTCAAATCAAGGCATTGGTTGCTAGGGGAACAATTGCTGCAAATGCAAAATGGAGAGCTGCTGAATAAAAACTAAACTCAAAACCCAGAAAAAATAAAAATTGAAAAGCAACTGGAAATTCTCACTACAGCATACTAAGAGTTAAATTAAAGGTAAACAATCCCTGTAAGTGCAGGTAAGACAGTACAGCAGGGGAAACTGAGCATGTGAATAGTGAAGTCCGTGAGCTGTAGGCAGGGCCGCCATTAGAAATCACGGGGCCCCATACAACAAAATTTATGGGGGCCCCTGGGCCCCGCCCACACTGATGACCAAGCTCCGCCCCATATCCCGCCCACTCCACATCGCAGTTAAAAGACCACACAGACATCAGCGCTAAAAAAGTAACCCCCCCCCCACACAAGTTGTAAAAAGCTATTGATGGTCAGGGCCCCCTTATAAGTTAAAAAAAACTTGGGGCCCCAACAAAAATTTTTTAAAAAAAACTAAAAAATAAACAAACATTGGTGGCAGGGGCCCCCTTATAAGTTAAAAACAAATTGGGGCCCCAAAAAAAATTTGAAAAAAAAATTAATTTTTTTTTGAAAAAAAACATTGGCGGCAGGGGCCCCCTTATAAGTTAAAAACGAATTGGGGCCCCAAAAAAAAATTTGAAAAAAAAAATTTTTTTTTAAAAAACAAAACAAAAAAAAACAATGGTGGCAAGGGGCCCCTTACGAGTTAAGAAAAAAATTGGGGCCCCAAAAAAAAAGTTTTAAAAAAAAGATTGGCGGCAGGGGCCTATAGAATATTAAAATAATACATTGGTCGCCAGGGGATTAAAAAAAAAAAAAAAACACAAACTGGTGTTCAGTAGGATTGAACTCATGGCTTCAGGACTTCAACTTCGCCTCCTTTCGTGACTTCGGGTCTTTTCACCGCTTCAGGACTTCAATTTCGGCTGTTTTCGTGACTTCGGATCTTTGCGCTGCTTCAGGACTTCGGCTTCGGCTGTTTTCGTGATTTCGGGTCTTTTCGGCGCTTCGTGACTTCGGGACTTCGGCTTTTTCCGTGACTTCGGGTCTTTTCGGCGCATCGGCTTCGGCTTTTCGGCACTTCCGCATTCGGCAGGCAAGACGTACGGCTCGGGCGCTCGTAAGGGGGGCCCGGATCTTCAAAAAATGCAGCGCTGCCGGGCCCCCCTTCATGCCCGGGCCCGGTACCCTTGTCCCCCCTGTCCCCCCCTGATGGCGGCCCTGGCTGTAGGTGACACCATAAGGAATTCAAGGAAGAAATGGCTGTGCCTAACACACCTTTCAAACTTCCCAACTGCTCTGGAACAGGGCTAGAGTTACAGGACTTTAAAGGAACAGTAACGTCAAAAAATAAAAGTGTAAAAGTAATGAAAATATAATGCAGTGTTGCCCTGCACTGGTAAAACTGCTGTGTTTGCTTAAGAAACACTACTATAGTTTATATAAACAAGCTGCTGTGTAGCCATGGGGGCAGCCATTCAAGCACAGGATACACAGTAGATAACAGATAAGTACTACTATAGTTTATATAAACAAGCGGCTGTATAGTCATGGGGGCAGCCATTCAAGCACAGGATACACAGTAGATAACAGATAAGTACTACTATAGTTTATATAAACAAGCTGCTGTGTAGCCATGGGGGCAGCCATTCAAGCACAGGATACACAGTAGATAACAGATAAGTACTACTATAGTTTATATAAACAAGCTGCTGTGTAGCCATGGGGCAGCCATTCAAGCACAGGATAGACAGTAGATAACAGATCAGTACTACTATAGTTTATATAAACAAGCTGCTGTGTAGCCATGGGGGCAGCCATTCAAGCACAAGATACACAGTAGATAACAGATCAGTACTACTATAGTTTATATAAACAAGCTGCTGTGTAGCCATGGGGGCAGCCATTCAAGCACAGGATACACAGTAGATAACAGATAAGTACTACTATAGTTTATATAAACAAGCTGCTGTGTAGCCATGGAGGCAGCCATTCAAGCACAGGATACACAGTAGATAACAGATAAGTACTACTATAGTTTATATAAATAAGCTGCTGTGTAGCAATGGGGGCAGCCATTCAAAGGAGAAAAGGCTCAGGTTACACAGCAGATAGCAGATAAGCTCTGTCTGTCTAATGGTGTTATCTGTTATCCATTAGTTAACCTGTGCCATATAGCCATTTTTCAATTTCTGCCATTGCTCCACAGCAGCTTGTTTATATGAACTATAGTAGTGTTTCTGAAGCAAACACATTCGTTTTACCAGTGTACGGCAACAGTACATTATATTTTCATTACTTTAAAACACTTACATTTTTTGGTGTTACTGTTCCTTTAAGAAGACGCCCATGGCAGTTAATTAGTAACAGCAATAAACTCTTAAACCCTAGAGGTGCTGCAGCTTCTCTGATGCATTTTCTTTTATACAGTATCTCCAATGTAAACACTGAAGGGCAAATATTTCCTGTAGAAATAACAGCAGCAACATGTTTGTCGGTAAACAGGATTCTTAGTATTTAATATTTATGCATCAGTACTTTGTAACCTGAGATCGTCCTGTTATTGGCACTAATTCATTGTGCCCTAACTACATGATTATAAGGAAACGAAACAGTTGTACAGTTCTATACTGGGAATAGGGACGTGTTTGTGTTCCTACATAGAATCTCACGTACAATCAGTATGGCACCTCTGCAATTTCTCTTCTTCTTCCTCTGTGAGTAACGTTTTATTTCTTATTATTTTATTAATCTGACAAAATTATCTGTTTGTTAGAAATATGTATCTTCACTTACTCTGTTACATAGATAAATTAGAGATGAAAAAAAAAGACAATACATGTATGGAAGCTGTCATCCCGAATGTTATAGGGACCGGGGGGGGGGGTCTGGATAAGGGATCTTTCTGTAATTTTGATCACCTTACCTTAATGCTGCTAAAAAGTCATTTAATAAACCCAATGGGCTTATTTTGTCTGTAATACGGATTAATTATATTTTAGTTGGGATCATGTACAAGCGACTGTTTTATTATTACACAGAAAAAAATATAGTCTATGGAAGATGGCCTTCCTGTAATTCAGAGCTTTCAGGATAACAGATCCTACGCAGGGTTGGACAGGGCCGGTGGGGCACCGGGAGTCCGGTTCCCTGGGTTTATCCTCTGGGCGTATGTCATGGCAAATACAAGGTGCGTGTTTGTGCGCACGCACGGGGAATGTGGCAGCAGGGGACCCTGAGGTGGCCCTACGAAAGTAGCCCCGGTTGGCCCTCGTGCCCCCCAGTCCGACCCTGATCCTATATCTCTATTATATATATATATATATATATACACTACTGCAGTTAAACCCAGCAGATTACCGTGTGTGTGTGTGTGTTTTTTGGACTGAACCCTGAATCCTTTGTGAAAGATTCAACCAAATATTGAACCAAATCCAAATCCTAAGTCAATGCACAAGGTTAAAAACCGTTTTACTTCCTTGTTTTGTAACAAAAAGTCACACGATTTTAAGGATTTAGATTCGTTTCAGCCAGGCAGCATTTTGTTTTTTTGTCAATTTTATGCCAATTTTTTTTTATTTGCCAATTCAGCAGCCACTGTGTGACACTGACTAGAGTTACATGTCTTCTTATCTACACAAATCCCCAGAACCTTCTCAATTAAAGATGCATGTTTAGTGCATAACTCATATACCGTAAGTCGAGTTTTTCAGCATCCAAAATGTGCTGAAAAAGTCTACCTCGGCTTATACTTGGGTCACCGGTACCTGACCCGAGTAGCTGAGACCCGAAGTCCGTTTGATCACTGGGGGGTCGCTTTGGCAGAATGTGCGCTGCTTTGAGACAGGGCTGTAGTTGTGTCTAGGCTTATACTCGAGTCAATAAGTTTTCCCAGTTTTCGTAGGTAAAATTAGGTACCTCGGCTTATACTCGAGTATATACGGTATCTTATTTCTACCCAAATACATAACCTGCATTTATCAACATTGAACCTCATTTTCCAGTTTGCTGCCCAGTTTTCCAGTTTAGACAGATCACTGTGCAAAGTGGCAGCATCCTGAATGGAACCTATAGTTCTGCACAATTTAGTCTCATCTGCAAAAATAGAAACAGTACTTTCAATGCCCACCTCCAGGTCATTAATAAACAAGTTGAAAAGCAAGGGACCTAGTACAGAGCCCTGCGGTACTCCACTAACAACACTGGTCCAATTAGAAAATGTTCCATTTACCACCACTCTTTGTAGTCTATCTTTTAGCCAGTTCTCTATCCAGGTACAAATACTATGTTCCAGGCCAACATTCCTTCATTTAACCAGTAACCTTCTGTGTAGTATTGAAAGATTGAAAGTAAAATAACAAATTACATTTTTTTTCTGCTCTCATCAACCAATTTTACTTCCTCTGATATAGAGGGTCCCACACTTCTTTCATAATTTGTTTATTATATTTATATATTTAACATTTTTTTAAATCTATTATATGTCATTTGAATGCATTAAATACAGGCTTTTTCTTTTCTACCTCAACGCTAACACTTCTTTTGAACTGTAAAGTTTTTGCTTTGTGATGTCATCCCTAAGGGGAATATACAAACAAATTTGTCATAAAGACATTACATCTTTTATTTTGTTGGTTGATGTCGGGGCAGGTCCAGTGATGCACCATTCACTTTAAACCCCTGTCCAGATTTACTAATTTGGAATCTGGGCAGTTTTTATGAGGACAGCCCTCCTGCAAACTGGGCTATTTGGGTAAAAACAAGATTGGTGGCAACCCTATCTATCCCTTATACAGTCATTCGGCATCAGGCTTACTGTCACAGGTTTACCTAATGCTGCCATCTGCAGGCTGGAAGGTGACTTCTGCGTTGTCCTCATTTGCCCGCCTATTTCAATATTAAAGGGATACTGTCATGGGAAAAAAACATTTTTTTTCAAAATGAATCAGTTAATAGTGCTGCTCCAGCAGAATTTGTGCTGAAATCCATTTATCAAAAGAGCAAACAGATTTTTTTTATATTCATTTTTGAAATCTGACATGGGGCTAGACATATTGTCAATTTCCCAGCTGCCCCAAGTCATGTGACTTGTGCTCTGATAAACTTCAATCACTATTTACTGCTGTACTGCAAGTTAGAGTGATATCACCCCCTCCCTTTTTCCCCCCCAGCAGCCAAACAAAAGAACAAAGGGAAGGTAACCAGATAGCAGCTCCCTAACACAAGAGAACAGCTGCCTGGTAGATCTAAGAACAGCACTCAATAGTAAAAACCCAGGTCCCACTGAGACACATTTAGTTACATTGAGAAGGAAAAACAGCAGCCTGCCAGAAAGCATTTCTCTCCTAAAGTGCAGGCACAAGTCACATGACCAGGGGCAGCTGGGAAATTGACAAAATGTCTAACCCCATGTCAGATTTCAAAATTGAATATAAAAAATTCTGTTTGCTCTTTGGAGAAATGGATTTCAGTGCAGAATTCTGCTGGAGTAGCACTATTAACTGATGCGTTTTGAAAAAAACATGTTTTCTGATGACAGGATCCCTTTAACAACTAGGGCAAAAGCCCCTAAAAAATCCTTCTTCAGATGATCGGTGAAATCTTTGGTGAACAGGTCCTGGGTGGGGTGAACAATGTTCCTACTTCTAAGTATTTGCTATATTGAATGTTATTGTGTAGAGTATAAAAATGCCCAGCCCAGAGTCTGTAGTGTATTGTTTACGGAACACAGGAGCATCAATGTTATAAATTAAGGGAGAAGGAAAGTCACAAGCATTTGGGGCTGCAAAAATGTTGGCACCCCCCAGTAGTGATTGTATTCACTTACCTGATACCCTGGATCAGTTCTCCATCAGCAGAAAACTGCATCAGCCTAGGGTTCGTCTCAATGAGCACCAGGGAACAATCCTTTTCTTCTGATCCTTCTTTGTTTGCTATTCCAGGGCTGATGCATGAGCAATAAAGTGAAAAAGATGGGGGTGTTTTTTTGTTAAATTTTGACTTTTCACTCTACTGCGCAACCATGCAAAGAAAGAAAAAAACAGGTAATGGATTGCTCCATGGTACCCATTGAGAATTCCCTAGGCTGGTGCAGATTTCTCTTGATGGGATCTCCAGCCCTGGGTATCAGGTATTTGAATACAATCACTGGGAGGTGCAACATTTTAGTGTTCTAGTGGAAACATGGAATATAGACTAATTTATAGTTTCATAAAACACCAGAAAACATATAATTTATTGTATTGCCCTACAGCCCTGTAATGTTAAGTATTTCTGTTTCTTTTTACAGCAGTGATTACATCAAATGAAGGTAAGGTAAGAAATTCTTCTAGCAACTAGTAAAGTATGTAGAGCTATAAATCGTTACCCATGCTCCTTCCATCGTAAATGCATCTAGCATAGAGCTGTTACCATGTCCAGTAGTGATGGGCGAATTGGGAAAAAATGGGAAAAAATTAGCGAAATTCGCAAAACGGCGAAAAATTCGCAAAACGGCGCCTGCGTCTCGTTTTTGACGCTGGCGTCCGTTTTTATGAAAAAAAAATTTTGTCGCTGGCGAATTTTGGACGCAAATTTTCACGGGCGTTTCGAAAATTTATTTGCTGGCGGCGAATCGCGCAAATTCGCAGAGAATTAGCGCCTGGCGAATAAATTCGCCCCTCACTAATGTCCAGTAAAAACTGGGCACAAACTGTTTTAAAGCTAAAATTTTAAACACAGATTCTCCATCGCCTAGTGCAGTGATCCCCAACCAGTAGCTCGTGAGTAACATGTTGCTCTCCAACCCCTTGGATGTTGCTCTCCTGTAGGCTACCAGTCCACATAGGGGCTACCAAATAGCCAATCACAGCCCTTATTTGGCACTCCAAGGGATTTTTCATGCTTGTGTTGCTCCTCAACTCTTTTTACATTTAAATGTGGCTCACGGGTAAAAAAGGTTGGGGACCCCTGGCCTAGTGTGTTCAGATGGAGATGTGCCATGTAATTGCCTATATGAAGGTTTTCATGTGAATCTTTAAGGATGGATGTGAATCCATGTCAGGTAGAGGAAACACATCATTGTGATGTTCGTATGGTGCCACTTTTATGGGATCCATCTGTTTAGCCCATGGGATGATTGATAGGGTAAAGTTGAGGATTAGTTAGTTAGTTTCTACCTTCAGGCTCAAAGTAGAGGAATTTCATGAAGTTTTTTTAATAATAAAGGAAGGTTCGTTGTAAGGTTTTTAGTTTCACGTTTCAGGATCTTCCATCAAACCCTTTGTGAGCTTTTATCCGAATTGGGCCACGGTATTCACCAAGGAATCTGTAATTCTCACCTGCAATGTGGATACCTCTGAGCCAATAGACCAGATCTATTACTGGTACAGGGACAACCAAATCCTCTCGTTGTATACTGGAGCAAAGAGTGTTAAAATTGACCATGCGAAACAGGAGCACGGGGGAAGCTATCAGTGCCAAACAGCAGAAAGTGATAAAAGTGAACCAGTCAGACTGCACGTTAGTCACAGTAAGTTTTGTTTACATTTCTTCTATAATATATACTTCTAGTTATGTTTTATAAAAGACTAAGACCCAACATGAAGCAAAGGTCCAGGACTGGGCAGCATTCATCCCAGGGTACTCAAAGAGCTTAGCTGTGTCACTGCCAAACCAATTTGCTTCACTTTACTGGATTCTTTTTGCCTGAAATGGTACAGAGACTCTGGTGAATTGCTAATGACTGAAAACTATAGGCTTGTTAGTCTGACATCATTGGTAGGAATTTGGGGGGAGTGGGGTATAATAGATAAAATACTGGAATACGTTTGAAATCACCAAAGTTCAACTTTTCCCTTTTATTTGCCAGGTGGGCTTGCACATGTGCAGCTGTCAGGAACAACTGGTTCTATAATTGGCAGCTGAGAGTCACCACATAAAAAAGGGTCTAATAAAGTAGTTGAATAAAATCTTTAATTTTTAATATACTGCACACAATCCTAAGCTTACATATTTTCAGTTTTAAATGGGGGTCACTGACCCCTTCCAAAAACAAATGCTCAGTAAAGCTACAAGTTAAGTGTTATTGCTACATTTTATTATTCATCTTTCTCTTCCGGCCTCTCCTATTCATATTCCAGTCTCTAATTCAAATGAGTGCATGGTTGCTAGGGGAATTTCCTGAAATTGCAAAATGAAGAGCTGCTGCATAAAAAGCTAAATTACTCAATAACCACAAATATGAATGAAAACCAGATTGTCTCAGAATGTCACTCTCTACATCATGCTAAAAGGTGAACAAGCCCTTTAAAGTATTTTGGGGTTTATATGGATAACAGACTTTGCAGCTCTAGGCAGTGTCAGTTGGTGGCTACTAAAGCCAAGCAAATAAAGTTCTGTCTTGCATAAAAAAAATGAAACATAATTTTGCCTCTTTATAGGTCCCCAATAAGGCCTCGGCTGGAGTAAAGGGGAACTTGTGAATCATTACATTACATTATGTAATTCTCTAAATATAATGCAATTTAAAATTGTATACCGTTTTTAAAATATTTCCATTTTTATGGTGGACCCACTTGCAGCTGCTTCTCTCCTACCTGCTTCTGGCCAGCTCTGAGGTCGCAGTCAGATCATTTGCATAAACAACTCTATCCTCACTTTCATTGGCTGCTGTGCTGTCAATCATAGGCCTTTTACCAAATACCAAGCAACGTTCCCCTTAGATGTCTTCAAAGCCAGCATTGGTAGTACTGGAGAGGTTTGAAAAGCTCCCTTCTCCATTCTGTTGCCTAAAACACAAATCTCGTGCCTTCTTTGACTCCACCGCTCTCAAAATGGCATGTGAAAAGACCACCATGCTGCCTTTTCACATCCCTTTGGGGGGGAGGGGGTAGAGGAAGAAAGTGGAATTGTTATGTATAGGGAGGGAAGCTTTTCAAGCCACTGCACTACCAATGGCCAAGGAGGAGATAGGAAAGTTAAAATTAACACTATATAGTGCAAATATCATTAATCCCAACTGTGGCAAGATAGATAATTATAATAAAAGCATACTTCATTAAAGTACTCTGTAAGCAATTTTAAGATGGGTTGAAAAATTAAAAAATACTTTATTTTCAAGCTTTTAAACTCAACATACAGGTACAATGACGTGTAAAATCACCTGATGCATTTCATGCCTCATTCTGGCACTTTATCACCTCTGAGGTAAACAGGCATCTGGCAGGGAATTAGGAGAGAGGGACCAAAGGGAGTGACCCAAATGGAGTTTAAGCACAATGGAGAAATATGGACATTTAAGTTGATGGACATATAAATACTATAATCTAAGGGCTACACAAAAGCGCAACGATAATGGTAAAACATAGCATGTTGGAAATTGGGACTAATCATTTAATTGGAACCTCACTCTAGAGGAAGAGTCTCAGCCCACACTTTACATGTACAATATCAGCTTCAATGTGTTGAAGGTGAACTAAACCTAAAAATGTGTATGGCTAGACATGTCATATTTTATATAATTAACTTATTGAACCAGGCTAATGGTTCAGCATCTTTACTATAGTAATGATCCAGGTCTTCAAAGTTGTCGCATGAAACTCCCCATCTTGGATTTTCTTAAGCATTCTCATGCTCAATGGGCTCTGAACAGCTGTTGAGAAGCTAAACGTAGGGTCTCAAATCATAAAGCAGAAAATTAGGTTTTGAGCTCAACCATGGAGGGGTTAGAGCTTGTAAGCAGTGGAGAGAATGTGTAAAGCCAATTTGAAAAGGAGCTTGTGATGGGCTTGCACTTTGGATCGTGCTGAGAGCTTTGCCCTGAATAATAAAGCAGGTTTTGCATGTTACATAGTTACATAGTTACATAGTTAAATTGGGTTGAAAAAAGACAAAGTCCATCAAGTTCAACCCCTCCAAATGAAAACCCAGCCCCATACACACACACCTCTCTACTTTTAATTAAATTCTATATACCCATATCTATACTAACTATAGAGTTTAGTATCACAATAGCCTTTGATATTATGTCTGTCCAAGAAATCATCCAAGTCCCTCTTATAGTCATTAATTGAATCAGCATCACAACATCACCCGGCAGTGCATTCCACAACCTCACTGTCCTCACTGTGAAGAACCCCCTACGTTGCTTCAAATGAAACCTCTTTCCTTCTAGTCTGAAGGGGTGGTCTCTGGTATGGTGAAAAGCTTGGAAGCCCAGCCCAAGAATTGAGTTGCTGTAATTATATATATATAGACTCCCATATGTTCTACACAAGAATCCTTCACTTTTAATCATTTTTCTTTTGGTTTCAGGTTGGCTTACACTGAAAGTACCACCATTTGTATTTGAAGGGGATGAATTATATGTGTCCTGTGCAGGGTATCCTGGGTATTCTGCCAGATACGCTGTGTTGTACAAGAACAGTAAGGTTATAGGATCCTCTCCTTCTGATGCTGATTTTCTGGTTGGAACAACAAATATGACAATGAGTGGTTTGTACAGATGCACCCGACTAGTGAAGGACGGTGTCATATATCATAGTTATTCTAGTGAAGAATATATTTCTGTAAAAGGTAAAATATGAAACATTTCCATTCTGAATATGTATGGTGCAATTCTGAACATTCACAGCATTGTTTTGTTTGATGATAAAATGGCTTTATTATACTGTATTTTAATTTCTTTCCACCGATCCACTGGAAAAATAAAACAATGAAAGAAAGTGTTATGTTTTGGGTAGCCGAGGATAAGTACAGTATAACAGTGCTTTATTAGCAGGCTCATGCAGCCATTACACAACAGTAAGCAGCTCTAACACCACAAGCTGTACAGAAAGTATGAAAAGTATAATGAACATTATTCACATCACATAGTCCTGGGTCCATGCAGGTAGTTTTCTGATTCTCTCAGTACACCTTATAGGTTCACTTTCTTCAGGTCTATTACAGTTGGCATCAGGAGTAGGAAAATGTCCTTCATCAAATGGAGCTTCTCTAAAGTCATTTCTAACAGGAGCAAGACGACTTGCATTCCACATACGACCATCAGACAGTTTATATGTGTATGGTCCTCGCTGGCATCTCACTTCAAGTGGTGTAGTAAATTTAGATTGTCCTTGTTTCAGTATTCCTAGTTTCTTAATTCTGACTAAAGATGCAGGCTGAAAGTTTACTTCTCTGGCACCACATTTTCTGTCAGTATAAGCCTTCCATTTGGTTTGTTGACATTTGACAATGTCAGCAGTAGACAAATTTGTAGGCACAGTATTTTGTGGAAGATTGATGTCTGCAACATTTAACTTAGTGTGCAACTGTCTGCCATATAATAATTCAGCTGGAGATGCTTGGGTTGTTGCATGGCATGTTGCTCTGTAGTTATGTAGGAACTCTGTTGTAAATACTTTCCAAGATTTCCCAGTAAGATTTGCTGTCTGTAGTGCTTCTTTTAGACTTTGTTGAATTGCTTGATTTCTCCATTTGCTTGTGGGTAATACACTGAATTTTTCCTATGCACAATATTCCTCTCTCTCAGAAAGGATACAAACTCAGACGAGACAAACTGTGGTCCGTTGTCTGATATTAACTCCTTTGGATTACCTTCTCTGCTGAAGACTGTAGACAGAAATGTTATTACTGTAGCTGATGTTATATGAGAAACAAATGCAATTTCAGGTCATTTACTGTAATAGTCTATCAAGGATATAGCTGCTGGACTGTTCACAATTAGCTGTTTCACTATTTCAAAGCTATGTTGAGCAGACTCTGACCACACCAGTCGTTCCACGTCGTAGTGCACTAAGTGGTTCCACAACTGAAGCATAGTTGGGAATAAACTTAGAATACCATAAAGTAAGACCTAAGAAAGCTCGTAAGGTCTGGAAATCAGATGGAGTAGATGCTTGTGTAACATCGTTGACACAGTAAGGGTCAGGCTGTAATCCATCTTGTGAAATGATATGACCCAGAAATGACAGCTGAGTTTGTCTGAAGTGGCATTTGGAAAGGTTAAGTTTCAGTCCTGCAGAATCAATGCATTTCAGAACATTTTTTAGGTACTTGTCATGAAGATCCATAGTTGGAGCGTCGACAATTACAGTATTTCATCCAAGTAGCATTCTACACCAGGTATGTCATGGAGTATAGAAGACATCAGTCTTTGAAAACAACTCGGTGCTGAAGCCAGTCCATAAGGTACAAGCTTGAACCAAAACAAACCATCATGGGGGATAAATGCAGTGAGGTCTCTGCTTTCCTCATGCATTAATACTTGATTGATGATAAGCACTCTGAAGATCCAGATTAGAAAAGAAATTTCTATAAAATCGAATACCTCCAGTTTTCTTCATTGTTACAACAATTGGTGAAACCCATTCAGAGGATTTTAATTTTTCAATCACATCTTGCTCTACCAGTTTCTTTAGTTCCTATGAGACAGTCTCCCTTATAGAGTAGAACAATCACCTCAATTTCTGGCGTACTGGTTTTACATCTGGTCTCAACTTAACTTTGTGTGCAAAGTTCTTTGCACAACCCAGTGAAGTGTTGCTTTGTGGTGAAATTTTAGACACTGGCTGTGTAGCAGGCACTGGTGCTATATTAATGAGACCATCAACTAATTGTAGGTTTAATGCAGCAACGAGATCCCTTCCAGGTATAGCAGTTCCCTTATTCACAATGTAAAAGTCACATTTTGCAGTATTTGATTCAAAATGTACAGTCACTGGTTATCCACACCTTATACTGTGACATTTGTAGTAGTGACTTCATGAACATCGGCAGATCTTAGCAAAATGTCCTATCTTTTTGCATTTGCGGCACTGTACAGCTTTTGCAGGACATGTAACATAATTTGCAGTGGGTTGTGTTGAACCACAGCGAAAGCAGTATTTTTTATTTATATTTGCTGCACGGTGTTGCAAGTGTAGATGAATCCCTTTCCTTAGCACTGTATTTAGCCTGTGACTGTGCATTATTAGGCCACAGTGCTGAATTCACAGTCTGTACATTCCCAGCAGTTCCCTGACTGAGAGTTTTAGCCTCTGCCACTGCTGTTTCAATTTGGCTAGCAACTGTAATAGCCTTTGCAACGTTTAAATTCTGCTCTAGGAGCAGTCTCTTTCTAATGCGAGTTGAGTTTGTTTTTTCCATTATTTGGTCTCTTAGCATTTCATCTGTCAGATTCCCAAACTCACAGGTAACAACCAGCTCTCTCAAAGCTGCTACAAATTGTTCTGTGGATTCACCATAACGCTCTCCACGTTGGCGGAATTTATATCTTTCAGCAACCACATTTATTCTTGGCACAAAAAAGTTCTTTATAGCAATAAGAGCAGTTTCATAACTATCATCAGGTAATGGTAATGTATAGAATATACGCTGTCCCTCTGCTCCCAGGCAGTGAATAAGTAAAGCTTTCTAGCAGCAGAAATATCCCCTTGGTCAGCAGCAATAATATAATTTTCAAACATACAGATCCCAGCAGTAAAAGGTATGGTAGGCTCACCAGGGTTTGGGAGAAAAGGTGCAGGCTGCTGCAGAGGTAGAAGAGACATCTTGCTGCCAATTTGTTATGTTTTTGGTAGCCGAGCATTAGCAGGCTCATGCAGCCATTAAACTACAGTAAGCAACAGTAAGCAACTCTAACACCATATAGAAAGTATGCACAGTATAAGTCTTGAGCACAGTGACATCTACAAGCCATTTGTATAAACACCACAGAAAGTTCGAAAAATAAATGTGTTGGTGGACTGTACAATGTGATCAAACATGTGTGTGTCTTATTTCCTTTTGGTTCCTCCTTGCTGCAACTCTGCTAAGTCAGCAAAACTAAAACCAAAAAGGAATTCAAGCTCCACACAACCTGGTACTGGTTACACAAACCACTACCTGTAATAAATGGTTTGCGGTTTATTTGCTGGAGCTTCTTCCTTCCTGGTTTTGGCTTTGCAAACAATGAAAGAAATAAATGAAGCTTTTTTGCTTTCCTTCTCTGGTTTTATTTACTCTGTTGCTTCAGTATACATGAGTGTGCAGATAAAATTTTGCCATTAAACATATACATTTAAAACATAATAAAATAATTAACTGCTGGGGTAACACAGATGTCTCAGGCTGACCCCAAGCTCACTTAATAACTTCTATAAACCCTCCTATTTGCACAGGGGGTCGCAATTTGAAACCACTAAGAACATGGCAAGGTAAATGGAACCATAAAGAGAGGGTTTGCTCATGGAATGTACAGTAAAAAATATCATGTGTATTATTTTTATTTTCAGAGCTATTCTCCAAACCAGTGGCAAAAGTAAATGAAAGTCATTTAAAGCAAGGAAAAGTACTGACTGTAACATGTGACACAAAGCTCAGCCCACACAGAGAGACTACAGAGCTACAGTTTGCTTTCTACAGAAATGGGCACAATGTGCAGGGATTCAGTTTATCCAGCCAATATGGAGTCCCCTCAGCTCAGCTGGAGGATTCTGGGAATTATACCTGTGAGGTTCAAACTCCAACTGGCAGTGTGAGGAAGAGGAGCAATATGGCACATATCCAGATACAGGGTGAGCATTATACTTAACTTTATTTCCTACATTATTTCCTTAAAAGAAAACAGCTTAGACCAACATTTGGAAAACACCTTAGAATGATCACAATGTTCATGCCTCATGGAATTAGCCCAGGTCTCCCCCCCTGTAGTAGCCCTGGACTGTCCTTTGGATCTGGCTTCAACTGCGCCTGCAAGATGGCACCTACAACCCCACTGACAGAGGAGCAAACTGAGCATGCTCAAGCCCTAGCCCTGGAGGTTTAAGCTGAAAACAGGAAGTCTGATACAGAAGCCCATGAGTAAACAATAGAAGGAAAGAAATGCTGTGTTTCTTATGATAGAGGACTCAGAGCAGCATTACTTTGAGGATTTACTGGTGTTTTATATACACCTGCAGTAACAGAAGGTTAGAAGGCGCACACTCACATTACGAGGTCTCCATCAGGGGTAAAAAAGTAGAAAATTAAACAAAAAAGGCAGAACAAATAGTATGTACATTTCATATTTATAGCCGAATATCCTTGTGTTTGTCTCGCTATAGCAAGCGAAACTAAAAAACCAGTGTTTGCATTCTGGGGTATAATTTGGAATGCAATGTGTTCTTATATGTCAGCACTGAATGAAGCTTCACTGTCTCCTCCTATGAAGCCAGGAGACCAGCCTGTACTCTATGCGACAAAGATTGGAATGAAATGCATTCCAAGACATCTGCGCCTAGTGTCTAATGCATGTCTAGTGCATGTCAGTCCTCAATCTAGTTTACAGAAGTGCAATTTGCATAACAGGAAGATTGCTATCTTGAAGGTTACATAGAGCCTATTGTACAAAAGAATATCCTGAGCAACTGTCAAAACCCCATTATCATATTACAATGACCAACAATTTAATAAGCCCATTGAATGAGGGTCAACATAAAAAAAATTCATTTTTCAACATGAAAAGGCTAGACAGGCCCAGTAAAAAGAACAAAAATTATATCAGGAGAATCCATATTGATGGTTTCTCTGGTCATCAGTGATCTATAGGAAAATAAAAATAAACATATATGACTCTATTAAAAAAATGTATTCATTCAACCTGAGAGTGCAGTCATACTGTAAGAAAAATAACTAACCCTGGTGGTCTAGTGGTGCGGCGGGGACGCCTGCCACACCGCTCCTCTTCTCATGCGCCGGGTTCTTCTTAGTGAGCGCGCGGCACGCACTTCCGGGTTTAGTAGGCGCATGCGCGCTGGCGCGAATTTTGAAAGTTTAAAAGGGACCTTCCTGCTTTTTCTCATTGCCCGTGATAGGATTGTATTCCTGGTGCTCCTGAGCCTTGTGGTATTTTGTCTGCTTCCTTCTGAACCTGTTTGATTCCTGTTTTTACCCCTGTCTGGCTATTTTGACTATTCTGACTTCTGGATCCTGACCTTGCTTGCTTACGACTACTCTTCTGTTTAACCCCTTGATTGATCACCCAGTTTTGACCCTTTTGCCTGTTGGACGATCCTTGCTATCTGCCTGCCTCAATGGGCCATGGAGGATGACGGTCACGAAGCTGCTGCTGCCTCTGCTACACCATCTCCTCAAACTTCCACTGAGATGTTGCTCACTACCTTGCTGCAACGTATGGAGGAGCAAGAGCAAAAGCAGAACTACTTGCTTCAAGGGTTCCACAATCTGACCCGCCAATTGGGGCCTTCGCAGCAGCTGCCTAATCCTGTTCCTGCATCTCCTGTGGGTTCTTCTGCCAATTGGGGCAACTCATCTAAACCCCATGAACCCAAAATTGTGTTCCCCGAGAAATTCAATGGGGATCGCACTAAATTTTTTGTCTTCAAAGAGGCAGGTAAGCTGTACCTTAGTTTCTTTCCTCATTCTTTCCAATCTGATGAGGAGAAAGTAAGGTTCATAATGACCCTGCTTTTGGGTGACCACCAAATTTGGGCCCTCAGGCTGCCTTCCTCAGACCCTGCTCATTATTCCCTAGACACTTTCTTTAACAGCATGGCCATTCTTTATGATGACCCGGATCGTGCATCGTCTGCCGATACCGCAATTCGTAAGTTGCGCCAAGTGAGAAAGGATGCGGAGGTGTACTGCACCGAATTCCGCCGGTGGGCAGTGGAAACTGGGTGGAATGATTTGGCTCTAAAGAGTCAATTCCGTTTGGGGTTATCTGATTCTGTAAAAGATAGTTTGGTTGATTATCCCCTACCTTCTAACCTGGACGATCTCATGTCCCTCGTCATCCAGGTAGATAGAAGGAAAAGGGAGAGAAGGGGTGAGAGGAGTACAAACTTCTCGGGGGTTACTAATATAAGATCTAATGTGGTGACCAATGTAAAATCTCCTAACACCTCTGTGCCTCTACCTCTGAAGGAGCCTATGCAGTTAGGCATGTCCTACCTGACTCCTGAGGAAAAGGCACGCAGGCGTACCCTGGGTCTTTGCATGTACTGTGGTGAAAAGGGACATTTTCTGAACCAATGTTCTAAGAGGCCGGGAAACTCCGAAGCATAAATGGAGAAGGGGAGCTCCATTTGGGTGCAGGCGTTTCCTCTACCCAATCAGCCTCCAAGGTTTTGATTCTGGTTAAACTAACCTGGCCTACGGGCTCTGTCAAGGTGTCCGCATTTGTGGATTCTGGGGCGGAGAGAAACTTTCTGGATGCTGCTTTTGCAGCCAAATACAAAATTCATTTGGTTTCTCTAACTACCCCCATGAGAATATGGGCAGTGGATAAAAGACCTTTAGGGTCAGGTGTGGTTTCACTGCACTGTGAGGAGATAGCTTTTTACCTCATTGAAGGTGCTTCCTCTCCCCTAATTCTAGGATTACCGTGGCTCCAGAGGCATAACCTCATGTTCAATGGGGTCCCAAGTGTGGTGGGGTTTGCTTTCCTTCAGTAGTGGTAACTACTTCTCTTGAGGGTTTACCTGCCGTATACACAGAGTATGCTGATGTATTTTCAAAAAAAGCTGCTGAAACTCTACCCCCACATCGGCAGTATGACTGCCCAATTGACCTTATTCCTGGTTCCACTCCTCCTCGTGGTAGAACCTACCCTCTTTCTTTGCCCGCAGCCCAAGCAATGAAGTAGTATATAAGGGAAAACCTAGAAACGGGTTTCATCAGACCTTCTAGTTCCCCTGCGGCGTGCTTCTTTTTCGTTGGGAAAAAAGATGGTGGTCTTGGCCCCTGTATTGATTATAGGGGGCTCAATAAGATTACCATAAAAAATCGCTATCCTCTCCCTCTAATTTCTGAACTTTTTGATCAGGTTAAAAAAATGCAAAAGTCTTTACCAAGCTTGATCTTAGGGGGGCTTATAACTTGATTAGAATCAGGGAGGGTGATGAGTGGAAGACTGCATTTAACACCAGGGATGGCCACTACAAGTATCTTGTTATGCTTTTCGGTCTTTGTAATGCCCCCGCAGTGTTCGAGGAGTTTGTCAATGACATCTTCCGGGATCTGCTGGGGATCTTCGTAGTGGTCTACCTAGACAATATTCTTATTTTTTCCTCCAACATGAAAGAACATCAAAATCATGTTTGTGAAGTCTTACAAAGGCTAAGGGGAAATAATCTTTATGCGAAACTAGAGAAATGTACTTTTGGGGTTTCTTCTGTTCAGTTTTTGGGGTTTAACATTTCCAGCAAGGGTCTAGAAATGGATCCATGCAAGGTGAGAGTAGTCCTGGATTGGACCCAACCCCTTTCGTTACGTGCAACCCAAAGATTTCTAGGTTTTGCTAATTATTATCGGCAGTTTATCAAAAAATTTTCCCTCATTGTAGCCCCCATCACTAATCTGACTAAAAAGGGCGCTGACCCCAGCATGTGGCCCCCTGAGGCTGTTCAAGCGTTTGACTTCCTAAAAAAGGAATTCAGTTCAGCCCCCATTCTCAGATACCCCAATACTGCACTGCCTTTTATTGTGGAGGTTAAAGCCTCTGAGGTGGGAGCTGGGGCAGTCCTTTCTCAAAGGCACCCGACTACCAACAAGTTACATCCCTGTGCTTTCTTCTCCAGGAAGTTTTCACCCGCAGAGGTGAATTATGATATAGGTAACAGGGAATTGTTGGCAGTCAAATGGGCCTTTGAGGAATGGCTGCACCTCCTAGAGGGTGCAAAACATCCGGTGACGGTCTATACTGACCACAAGAATTTACTATACATAGAGTCTGCTAAACACCTTAATCCTAGGCAGGCTAGGTGGGCTCTATTTTTCACAAGGTTTCATTTTTCTCTGATTTTCAGGCCTGGGACTAAGGCGGATGCACTCTCTAGGAGTTTCAAATCCATTTCTTCTGACTCTAGTTAGTGTACTCCCATTATTCCCAGGGAAATGATCATAGCAACCCTTGAATCTGACCTTTCTTCTCTATTGCTTCCTCTTCAAACATCTGCTCCTACGGATACCCCTTTGGGGAGATGGTTTGTACCTCAGGAATTAAGGGAACAAGTATTGAGAGAGGTTCATGATTCTAAGATGGCAGGGCATCCAGGCATTTCGAAGACAGTGTCCCTGTTATCCCGTCATGTTTGGGGGCCATCATTCAAACAGGATGCTAAGGCCTTTGTTAATTCCTGTCCAGTCTGCCAAAGATCCAAGGCTTCTCGAAATTCTTCCCAGGGTTTGTTAATTCCCTTACCCATTCCAGAAAAACCTTAGTCCCATCTTTCGATGGACTTCATTGTTAATTTGCCCCCTTCTCAGGGGAAAACTGTGATCTGGGTGGTGGTGGATAGGTTTAGCAAGATGAGCCATTTTGTTCCCCTTCCACACCTCCCTTCTGCTAAAACCTTGGCTGATTTGTTTGTTAATCACATTTTTAAGTTACATGGTTTTCCTGAAAATATTGTTTCTGACAGGGGGGTTCAGTTTGTCTCAAAGTTTTGGTGTGCTTTCTGTTCTTTGGTGGGGATTGAGTTATCTTTTTCCACTGCTTATCATTCCCAAACCAACGGCCAAACTGAAAGGGTGAACCAGTCTCTGGAGCAGTACCTCAGGTGTTATGTGTCCGACAACCAGTCCACTTGGGCAGAACTATTACCTTGGGCAGAGTTTGCATACAATAATGCTACTCATTCTTCCTCTGGGGAATCCCCTTTCTTTATTGTCAATGGGCTGCACCCCAAAGCTTTTTCTTCTCTGGGTCTGGTTCCCCTGTACCATCTGCCAACTCCTCTGTTGAGTTATTTTCTAAGGTTTGGTCTCAAGTACATGAGTGTCTGTCTGCAGCTACATCAGCTCAAAAAAGAGCTGCTGACAGATCTCGTAGAGAGGCACCCCAGTATAAAGTAGGGAATTTGGTCTGGTTATCTACCAAGAATATCAAGTTGAAGGTGCCCTCTCTCAAACTGGGTCCTAAATTCATTGTTCCATATCCCATACCCGCTATAATTAACCCTTCCTCTGTTCATCTTAAGCTACCTGTTAATTTTAAAATTTCTGATTACTTTCATGTCTCCCTTCTCAAACCAGCTTCACAAATCCAGCAGTCATCTGTTCCTCTCCCAGTGTTGGTCGAGGGTCAGCCTGAATTTGAGATCCAGGAGTTCCTTGATTCTCGCCTGGTTAGGGGTAAGCTCCAGTACTTTAAATGGAAGGGCTATGGCCCTGAGGAGAACTCTTGGGTCTCAGTTGAAGACATCAACTGACCGCCTCAGGAAGCAATTTCACTCCAAATTTCCTGGTAAGCCTGGGGGTCCAGTGGCCCCCCCTAGAGAGGGGTGTAATGTAAGAAAAATAACTAACCCTGGTGGTCTAGTTCTGAACCTGTTTGATTCCCGTTTTGACCCCTGCCTGACTATTTTGACTATTCTGACTTCTGGATCCTGACCTTGCCTGCTTACGACTACTCTTCTGTTTAACCCCTTGATTGATCACCCAGTTTTGACCCTTTTGCCTGTTGGACGATCCTTACTATCTGCCTGCCTCGCCCTGCCTGCCTGACTATGATTCTGCCTAATCCTTTGTACCGTGACCATTGGTCCAAAAAGACTCTGCTACTAGCCGTGCCCCTTTGCCAGCTAGAACATCTCGCCTTGCACCCCTCGTTAAGTCCAGGTGGCACCCAAGTAAGCTGAGGGCTCCTCCCGAAGCCCAATGGTGGTCACACTACTGGTGAAGCCGAGCCGAGACCAGGGTGCTTGGCACTTGTTCTGGTATTGGGTGCCGGCCGTGACACATACATACCCAAAGGAGAATGACAGTCTTATTGTGCATCTGCAAGCTGCGCAATTATAGGCCACAGAACTTTCATTATCTAGTCTGTAAAAAGCAGGATAAATTATGCTGGTCATTAAATCCTACGATAGTCACAGTATTCAGGCAGAAAATTCATTCAGCTTCCCTTCTCAGCAGTAATGTGTTTCTATCCACCCACCACTAGTAGCCATCACCTGGTCAATGCCCATAATGCATAGAGATGAAATAGTGTGTTTTTGTTCATTACAGTGTAGTTCCAAAGGGGTAGTTTCTTTCCCAATTTTTATTACGTTCCTGTGTTTAAGAAATCTATCTTTTAGTTACTGTATGGTCTTCCTTACATAATACAATCAAAATGGGCAAATAATTATATATATTACATGGGTAGTTTGGCAAAAGATCCCGTATTTGATATCAAACCTCTGTGAGGTCCATGGGTGAGAAAATGATGTCCCCTGTTTCATACTATTACATACAGAGCAGTTATAACATTCATAATTTCCAGGTTGTGGATTAGAATAGTAGTGTGAGGTCAAATAATGGGATTTATTGTCAGCCATGATCAGGAAATCTCCTAAATTCCTACCTCTTCTGAAAACAAAAATAGGAGGATTTATACAGTTTGGACCCAGAATGGCATCTGCTCGTAAATGATGCCAATGTTTGTGCACCACATGTTTAAATGAAATTAAATATGTGGTAAATTTGCTCCTTGAATACTTTTCTATCATCATTCAATTTCTGCTTAATAGTTTCTGTGTTTACCTGAGATATTGCCTGATCAACCAACTCTTGGGTATATCCAGACTCACAAAATCTATCTGCTATAGGTTGTAATGAAGCCTGGAGTTTGTCTGGTTCAGAAGTGATGCATTTGACCCTGGTTAATTGAGAATAGGGTAGAGCTCTAAACAGTGATGGAGGATGGAAACTGTTTGCGTGTAAAAGATTGTTACCATCAGCGGGTTTCCGGTAGATATTGGTTATCAATTTACCTGTCTCAAATCTAATCATGATGTCAAGAAAGTCTATGGAATTTTTTCACATAGTTAAATCTGTTTCATAGTCTCACGTTTAATACTTTATTGTTTGTAAAGCTTTAGAAGGTTTATAAGCAGGCTGTTCCAACATCAAAAGAAAACATAATATTAATTTGGCTCTTTATAGGAGTGGTTATTGGACATATTTTGCTTAAGGTCCCTTTGAGGCCTAACATTTAGCCTGGTCCTCTGTTAGACCGAATAAAGGATTAAAATCAAATCTGCAATTTCTGCAATTTCTGTCTCCAGCCCAATTATCATGACCAGTGACCACTTTGTTCTGTCACAATCAAGGACCACAGGGGAGACTCAGAGGTCATTGGTCATCATGTTTGAAATAGAGGTTAAACATAGCAAAGGTTAATGCAGTACAAAGTCCAACACCAGGAATCAGTTGAGGGCATGGTGTGAAGCAGTAAAGTCAGGCAGAGGCCAAGGTTCATATAAATGAATCAGAGTAGATCTCAGCAGGAGTGCCTACAATGGGTAGGGTGCCTAGCAATAGGATGAGTTGAGGAACTGGTCCATAGGCATCACAGCAACGGGGTCAAGCAGGCAATGCACTCAGCATATAAACACTGATACCTTTATAATACAGCAAATAAAAAATCAGTCCTGCACTGACTTAGGGGACCCATGGCTAACCACAGAATAGCAACAAAGCTATCAGGTTTTATGGAGAAAAGCCCTGATTTCCTGACCCTTTCGTGATCTGACTTCACATGTCTACATTGGACATAATGGGTGGTAGGATCCAGGAAAAAATAAAAGATGACCCCCCCACAAAACACAGCCCCTATCACATAGTGATGCCATTTCCAGATAATGAGAAGAATGACAGGTTGGGGTGGAGGAAAGTTGGCAGAGGAACCAGCCCCGTGCAGGTCTCAGTTCATGGTGCTGCATAACCGATATCCGCATAGAGCAATTAGATGCTGGATTATCAGATAAACATAATTTAACCTAGTTATGTAGGTTGAAAAGACACACACATCCACATTCCAGTTCAACCTTTTTGTCTAAATAAAACCAGCCTAGCAGCTATATAATGTCATGCGGTGTCAGCCAGTCACAAAGTTACAGGGAACATTCTGAAAAGAAACTGAAAGGAGAAAGTGAAAAATCCTGAAACTTTGCTGTGATTATCATCTCAGTAGGCACATAAATTAATAACCATTGCACTACTTTGTTATGCTCCATATCCAAACTGTTCCCTTTATTGTACTGTTATTCCTACCTCTGTAGTGACTGAAGAAAGGTACAAAAAAAGCAGGATTTTCAGACTTTGGTATATTACTTGGACCTAGGGTTGCCACCTTTGTGCGGCTCATGATCTGGGCAGAGGGTGACATCACAGGGGCAGATCAGTGACGTTGTGGGTGGGACGTGTTACATCACGTGGGTGAGGCAGCAGGATTGGCTGATTGCCATGTCAATCAGGAGAGATCTTGACTGCCCCTGATTGACATCAACCGGGCTGTCCAGGTCAAATCCATACAGGTGGCAATTCTACTTGGACCTCATTGTCACATACTGTATTATATCTAAATTCGATGGTTCGTTTCTCTGCTTTTTATTGAATAAAACCCCTTTGTATTCTAACTAAAATAAACTATGGGTTACCTATCCTGCCATAAACTGACTAACAATATGATTTACTTTCTTTTACTAGAGAGGAGCTATGCACCAATTGGTATAGGAGTCACTTTGGCTTTGCTGATACTTGTTATTATTGTGGCTTTACTTGTCTACGAGTTCAGAAACAGAGTTGTCTCATCCTTCTTGAACCGTCACAATTCCTCAATAAGATCAGGTAACAAAACATCGTCCTAGATTTTGTGCACCAGAAGTGACACTAAGCACACTCTGAAAATGCTTGTTACAACTATTTATTGTAGTTTAAGCCAGGGGCTGGTCTCATTACCCCCTTGGAGTCAGGAAGAGATTTTTCCCCTGTATAAGGCTACCGTTTTTTTTTTCATCTTTCTCAAGTTCAACTAGCAGAGAGTTGGGCTTAATTCAACAAAAATGTTGAACTGATGATTGAATGCCTCAATGTCTCCATCTACTATTATACAATTACTGTTAACAATTAATTGTTCTGTGTTTTGCCAAGAATAAATGCAGACCTAAAACTGGCTGAATATTCGGGAGAATGTAATAAGAGTACTTGAGTTAACGTATATAATGAAAATCTCTTTGCTTTTGACATGTATGTATTATTGCATTTGTTTTGCAAGTCAGTTAATGGGAAAAATGTGCATGTCTTTAAGTAAAAGTCATAATTGCACTAAAATAATACACAAAAATAATGCACTTTAAACATACAAGTTAAAATGTGAGCAATCGTCATTAAGTATGCAATAGTACATGACAAGATTCCAAAATTCGTTCCTAAAGGACAAATAAAGAGAATTCTCTGGGGGGTGTGAATGTGTTAGAAACCACCCCAATGAACATCATAAGTTACTTTAGATTCCCCATTGTGGTATACCTGCTGCACACAACTGCCAATGCCCCAGTGATTTGCTGCACACTACCACCAATGCCCCAGCAATCCCAGACTGGGACTACACACACACAGTAAAGATCAGACCTAAACTTTAGAGTCACAGCTTAGTGTGCATGCACTCTATCCAGAGAGTGCAAAGGATCTCTGGGACAGGCGTGGACTGGGAGTCAAAATAGGCCCTGCCATTCCAAGTACACAGAGGCCCAAACAGCCCCCTATCAGCCCAAATAGCCCCTTTCCAGCCCACTATATGGTAAGTTTCTATGGAACCATACAGCAGCCCCTCTGGCATTTGCCAGAACCCACAGGTTGCCAGTCCGGGCCTGCTCTGGGACATCGGCAAGATGGTGGCGCACAGGAACAGCACCCTGGGCTGGTGCACTTTTCAGCAGGCAGAAGCATTGTCCCAGGAAGGTTAGCAGTGATGTAAAGTTTGTGTGTGTGCAGTAACGTAACTTGGTGGGGGCGGGCCCTGGTGCGAGCCGTGCAGATGGGCCCGCCCCCACCCTCGTGTGCGCGTTTTTTCAGTGCCGCTGCAGCCGACTCCAGCCGGCTGCAGCACGCACGATCTTCCGGGGGGGGGGGGGCCTGCGGGGGTGCAGGCCCTGGCCCATTTGCACCCCCTGCTCCCCTGGTAGTTACGCCCCTGTGTGTGTGTGGGGGGGTAGTCTAACACATTGGCACCACAAAGAGAATTTGCACCTTTTTATTTTCATTACATCCCTACAAATAGGAGCTCTGGCATAGGGTCTGAGGCTAGCAATTATAATTACTGGGGTGGTGCCTAACAAATTGGCTAGGTGTTGGAATATTATTGGTGGGATTTGTGTCCATTCAGCCACAAATGCATTCGCGAGGTTGGGCCGTGATATTAAGGAGGAAGCCTGGCTCACAGCCAGGGTTCCAGTTCATCCCACAGGGGTGCAGTTGGGTCAGGACTGTGCAGTCAGATTCTCCCATTCCCTGCTCAGCAAATCCATTTGAACGGATCTGGCTTTTTACATAGGGTCATTGTTGTGCTGAAACTGGAAAGAGCCTTCCCCAAACTATTCTGCAATGAAAGAATTACGGATGTGAGATGTAACATTAAAGGAAAACTATACCGACCAAACAATTTAGGTCTCTATAAAAATATATTGCATAAAACAGGTCATATGTAAAATCCTGCTTCATGTAAATAAACTAATGTGCCCACCCTTAAACAAATATAGCATGCCCCTCAAATTAGTTTTAAAAAATTGCTCACACATAAATCTTTAATAGTTCGGACTTCTGAAGGCAATCCTGCTCTAAAAAAAGAAAAGTCGCCAGCGTTCTTTACAACTTTAATTACCAGCAAACAGGATATGATGTCACTGATATAAGATTGAGGAAGATGTAGCTTTGTTTTATCAGTTCGTCTGGTCTAAGGTGGCGAAGTGAACTCTGGCGAAAGGGGTAACGTTCAGTAAAATTCATATCTTAGTGATTTTGCGGATAAATGACCATTCCCCAGAAGCAAAAGTCGTCTGGCGATAGGGTGAGAACAAACACTAGCAACGGTCTCATTTGCTAGCGAATTGTCCTCTACGCCTGTTAGTGAATTGGTGATGTCCGTGTGGATGAGATTACTGGCGAATTGGCCACTTCTCCCTTTAGTGAATCTGCCCCCATGTGTCAGCACCCAGGCTGAAGCAGTGTGCAGACACACCAGAAAGCAGATCTGAACAGAAGGGCGGTTTCTCTGCCGGAACTTGGCCCATGTGCTAAGCAATGTGAATTACAACATTTTTACATAATATGCAACTCAATCAGCTGTTTCTCCACCAGTATAAAATTGCTGGTGAAGAAACTGTTCATGTGACACCATTAGCCTCCCCAAACAAAAAGGTCACCCTCCGCCTATGGTCTCTTAGTATTTCATCTGTTAGATTCCCAAACTCACAGGTAACAACCAGCTCTCTCAAAGCTGCTACAATTGTTCTGTGGATTCGAATTTATGTTGTCCACGTTGGCAGAATTTATATTTTTCAGCAACCACATTTATTCTTGGCACAAAAAAGTTCTTTATAGCAGTAAGAGCAGTTTCGTAAGTATCATCAGGTAATGGTAATGTATAGAATATACGCTGTCCCTCTGCTCCCAGGCAGTGAATAAGTAAAGTTTTCTAGCAGCAGAAATATCCCCTTGGTCAGCAGCAATAATGTAATTTTCAAACATACAGATCCCAGCAGTAAAAGGTATGGTAGGCTCACCAGGGTTTGGGAGAAAAGGTGCAGGCTGCTGCAGAGGTAGAAGAGACATCTCGCTGCCAATTTATGTTTTTGGTAGCCGAGGATGAGTAGAGTATAACAGTGCTTTATTAGCAGGCTCATGCAGCCATTAAACAATAATAAGCAACTCTAACACCATATAGAAAATATGCACAGTATAAGTCTTGAGCACAGTGACATCTACAAGCCACAACACCACAGAAAGTTCAAAAAATAAATGTGTTGGTGGACTGTACAATGTGATCAAACATGTGTGTGTCTTATTTCCTTGTGGTTCTTCTGTGCTGCAACTCTGCTAAGTCAGCAAAACCAAAAAGGAATTCAAGCTCCACACAACCTGGTACTGGTTACACAAACCACTACCTGTAATAAATGGTTTGCGGTTTATTTGCTGGAGCTTCTTCCTTCCTGGTTTTGGCTTTGCAAACAATGAAAGAAAGAAATGAAGCTCTGTGCTTTCCTCCATTGGTTTTATTTACTCTGTTGCTTCAGTATACATGAGTGTGCAGATAAAATTTAGCCATTAAACATATACATTTTAAACATAATAAAACAATTAACTGCTGGGGTAGCACAGATGTCTCAGGCTGACCCGAAGCTCATTTAAAGGGCAAGGAACACTACAAATTTTTAAGTAAAAAATCCATTCCTCCCCCCTCCAATAATACTGCTATCCTGGAGAAAGTTAACTCTCTTTAATTTCTAATACATAAATAAAGCAACAAAGTCGAGCTTGGTAGCTGCTCACTCCCCCCTCCCCTCTTCTTTCCCAGCCACCTCGTTCCCCACACGGACTCACACAGAGAAGGCTCCGCCACAGCACCACATATCGACACGCTGACGGAAGTTTCTGGGTCAGCTGCTGTTTTGAGCAGCTACCAAGCTTGATAGAGAATGAGACAAGCTAATAAAAAGTAACCAGCTGAACAGCAGCAACACCAGTAACTTCTGGTTTTAGAAAGAAGCCGGCTAGAAGGACATTGGAGCGCGCACGTAAGTGCAGGTCGCCACGTCGCCATTTTACAACAAACCGGAAGTGAGATTTTGTTGCTTTATTTATGTATTAGATATTAAAGACAGTTAACTTTCTCCAGGATAGCAGTATTATTGGAGGGGAGAGGAATGGATTTTTTACTTAAAAATTTTAAGTGTTACTTGCCCTTTAATAACTTCTATAACCCCTCCTATTTGCACAGGGGGTCGTAATTTGAAACCTCTAAGAACATGGCAAGGTAAATGGAACCATAAAGAGAGAGTTTGCTCATGGAATGTACAGTAAAAAATATCATGTGTATTATTTTTATTTTCAGAGCTATTCTCCAAACCAGTGGCAAAAGTAACTGAAAGTCAATCAAAGCAAGGAAAAGTACTGACTGTAACATGTGACACAAAGCTCAGCCCACGCAAAGAGACTATAGAGCTGCAGTTTGCTTTCTACAGAAATGGACGCAATGTGCAATTCAGTTTATCCAACCAATATGGAGTCCCCTCAGCTCAGCTGGAGGATTCTGGGAATTATACCTGTGAGGAACAAACTCCAACCGGCAGTGTGAGGAAGAGGAGTAACATTTTACATATCCAGATACAGGGTGAGCATTATACTTTATTTCCTACATTATTTCCATAAAAGAAAACAGCGTAGACCAAGATTTGGAAAACACCTTAGAATGATCACAATGTTCATGCCTCATGGAATTAGCCCAGGTCTCCCCCCTGTAGTAGCCCTGGACTGTCCTTTGAATCTGGCTTCAACTGCGCCTGCAAGATGGCACCTACAACTCCACTGACAGAGGAGCAAACTGAGCATGCTCAAGCCCTAGCCCGGGCGGTTTAAGCTGAAAGAAGGAAGCCTGATACAGAAGCCCATGTATACAGAATAGAAGGAAAAAAATGCTGTGTTTCTTTTGATAGAGGACTCAGAGCAGCATTACTTTGAGGATTTACTGGTGTATTTATATAGACCTGCAGTAACAGAAGGTTAGAAGGTGCACACTCACATTACAAATTACGAGGTCTCCATCAGGGGTAAAAAAGTAGAAAATTAAACAAAAAAGGCAGAACAAATAGTATGTACATTTCATATTTATAACCAAATGTCCTTGTGTTTGTCTCGCTATAGCAAGCGAAACTAAAATGCGTTTGACATCACTTTCATTTGACATCATTTTCTGAAGAACCAGAAAACCAGTAATTGCATTCTGGGGTATAACTTGGAACGCAATGTGTTCTAATATGTCAGCACTGAATGAAGCTTCACTGTCTCCTTCTATGAAGCCAGGAGACCAGCCTGTACTCCATAAAGATCAGAACGAAATGCATTCCAAGACATCTGCGCCTAGTGTCTAATGCGCATGTCAGTCCTCAATCTAGCCTTCTGAAGCAGCAAGATTGCTATCTTGAAGGTTACATAGAGCCTATTGTACAAAAGAATATAACTCCTGAGCAACTGTCAAAACCCCATTATCATATTACAATAACCAACAATTTAATAAGCCCGTTGAATGAGGGTCAACATAAAAAATTACATTTTTCAACATGAAAAGGCTAGACAGGCCCGGTAAAAAGAACAAAAATTATGACAGCAATCAGGAGAATCCATAATGATGGTTTCTCTGGTCATCAGTGATCTATAGGAAAATAAAAATAAACATATATGAATCTATTAAAAAAAGAATGTATTCATTCAACCTGAGAGTGCAGTCATAAATACCCAAAGGAGAATGACAGTCTTATTGTGCATCTGGAGGCTGCGCAATTATAGGCCAACTTTCATTATCTACTCTGTAAAAAGCAGGACAAATTATGCTGGTCATTAAATCCTATGATAGTCACAGTATTCAGGCAAAAAATCGATTCAGCTTCCCTTCTCAGCAGTAATGTGTTTCTATCCACCCACCACTAGTAGCCATCCCCTGGTCAATGCCCATAATGCATAGAGATGAAATAGTGTGTTTTTGTTCATTACATTGTAGTTCCAAAGGGGTAGTTTCTTTCCCAATTTTTATTACGTTCCTGTGTTTAAGAAATCTATCTTTTAGTTACTGTATGGTCTTCCTTACATGATACAATCCAAATGGGCAAATAATTATATATATTAGATTGGTTATTTTGGCAAGAGATCCTGTGTTTGATATCAAACCTCTGTGAGGTCCATGGGTAAGAAAATGATGTCCCCTGTTTCATACTACTACATACAGAGCAGTTATAACATTCATAATTTCCAGGTTGTGGATTAGAAAAGAAGTGTGAGGTCAAATAATGGGATTTGTTGTCAGCCATGATCAGGAAATCTCTTAAGTTCCTACCTTTTGTGAAAGCAAAAATAGGAAGATTTATACAGTTTGGACCCAGAATGGCATCTGCTCGTAAATAATGCCAATGTTTGTGCACCACATGTTTAATGAAATGACTAGCTGTGGTAAATTTGCTCATGAATCCTTTTCTATCATCATTCAATTTCTGCTTAACAGTTTCTGTGTTTACCTGAGATATTGCCTGATCAACCAACTCTTGGGTACCGTATATACTCGAGTATAAGCCAAGTTTTTTCATCATCCAAAATGTGCTGAAAAAGTCTACCTCGGCTTATACTCGAGTCAGCGGGCAGTAGCTGAGATTGCAGTCACTTTTAATCATTCCTATACCAACAGTTCGCTTGGGGAGAGACTGCAATATCACACAGCGCCCTCTGTTTGTTATATGAAAGAATAACAGTGACTGCAATATTACACCGCGCCATCTGTTGGTTATATGAAAGAATAACAGTGCGCCCTCTGTTGGTTATATGAAAGAATAACAGTGACTGCAATATCACACAGCACCCTCTGTTGGTTATATGAAGGATTAACAGTGATGGCAATATCACACAGCACCCTCTGTTGGTTATATGAAAGATTAACAGTGACTGCAATATCACACAGCGCCCTCTGTTGGTTATATGAAAGATTAACAGTGACTGCAATATCACACAGCGCCCTCTGTTTGTTATATGAAAGAATAACAGTGACTGCAATATTACACCGCGCCATCTGTTGGTTATATGAAAGAATAACAGTGCGCCCTCTGTTGGTTATATGAAAGAATAACAGTGACTGCAATATCACACAGCACCCTCTGTTGGTTATATGAAGGATTAACAGTGATGGCAATATCACACAGCACCCTCTGTTGGTTATATGAAAGATTAACAGTGACTGCAATATCACACAGCACCCTCTGCACATGGTAGTGGGACAATGCACACAGTAATCTGTTTGGCAATTCTCTGTCACCATCAACTTTGCAAAGAAGTCCGGTTGATCACTGGGGGGGTCGATTTGGCGGAATGTGCGCTGCTGGGAGACAGGGCTGTAGTTGTGTCTAGGCTTATACTTGAGTCAATACGTTTTCCCAGTTTTAGTAGGTAAAATTAGGTACCTCGGCTTATACTCGGGTCGGTTTATACTCAAGTATAAACGGTATATCCCCGCTCACAAAATCTATCTGCTATAGGTTGTAATGAAGCCTGGAGTTTGTCTGGTTCAGAAGTAATGCATTTGACCCTGGTTAATTGAGAATAGGGTAGAGCTCTAATGAGTGATGGTGGATGGAAACTGTTTGCGTGTAAAAGATTGTTACCATCAGCGGGTTTCCGGTAGATATTGGTTATCAATTTAATCTAATCTAATCATGATGTCAAGAAATTCTATGGAATTTTTTCACATTGTTAAATCTGTTTCATAGTCTCACGTTTAATACTTTATTGTTTGTAAAGCATTAGAAGGTTTATAAGCAGGCTGTTCCAACATCAAAAGAAAACATAATATTAATTTGGCTCTTTATAGGAGTGGTTCTTGGACATATTTTGCTTAAGGTCCCTTTGAGGCCTAACATTTAGCCTGGTCCTCTGTTAGATCGAATAAAGGATTAAAATCAAATCTGCAATTTCTGCAATTTCTGTCTCCAGCCCAATTATCATGACCAGTGACCACTTTGTTCTGTCACAATCAAGGACCACAGGGGAGACTCAGAGGTCATTGGTCAACATCATGTTTGAAATAGAGGTTAAACATAGCAAAGGTTAATGCAGTACAAAGTCCAACACCAGGAATCAGTTGAGGGCATGGTGTGAAGCAGTAAAGTCAGGCAGAGGCCAAGGTTCATATAAATGAATCAGAGTAGATCTCAGCAGGAGTGCCTGCAATGGGTAGGGTGCCTAGCAATAGGATGAGTTGAGGAACTGGTCCATAGGCATCAGAGCAACGGGGTCAAGGAGGCAATGCACTCAGCATATAAACACTGATACCTTTATAATACAGCAAATAAAAAATCAGTCCTGCACTGACTTAGGGGACCCATGGCTAACCACAGAATAGCAACAAAGTTATCAGGTTTTATGGAGAAAAGCCCTGATTTCCTGACCCTTTCGTGGTCTGACTTCACATGTCTACATTGGACATAATGGGTGGTAGGATCCAGGAAAAAATAAAAGATGACCCCCCCCCCACAAAACACAGCCCCTATCACATAGTGATGCCACTTCCAGATAATGAGAAGAATGACAGGTTGGGGTGGAGGAAAGTTGGCAGAGGAACCAACCCTGTGAAGGTCTCAGTTCATGGTGCTGCATAAGAAGCTGGATTATCAGATAAACATAATTTAACATAGTTATGTAGGTTGAAAAGACACACACATCCACATTCCAGTTCAACCAGTGTTTTTTGGGACTTAGAAAAAATGTAAATGTTTTTTGAAGCAAGTCCTATCTACTCTATTGCACTTTGTCTGGTGGCGAAGGCAAGTCTGGCGCAAGAGGTAACGTTCAGTAAAATGCGCAAGTTAGTAAATTAGCATAGTTATGTGCCTTTGCAGTAGCGCAACTTCGTCTGGCGTAAGGGTGCAAAGTAACGCTAGAGTAGGTCCACTTCACTAGTGAATTTACGGCAGCACCCATTAGTAAATTGGCGAAGTAATGAAATGACGTCACACTGGCGAATTTGCGCTAGCATTAGCTGCTTCGCGCTTTAGTAAATTTGCCCCCTGGATGGGATCTAATCTAGTTCCCCATTGCTTAAAGGTCTCACTGATCAGTTAAATAAGCATCTATGTCCATTTAACTATTGTATTTGCCTATGTCTTTTGTTTGGTGCAGGATGAGAAGTGTGTTTAGAAGCAAAGAGATGAATACTCGCACAATCTCCACATCTCCACAAAGAACCCTTTGGCTGTTTGGCTTCTTCCATGTCCTCCTGGGAGACTCAGGACTCATTCTACTTTCCTTTGTTTTTGTTTTAATTTCAAATTGTTTTTCTTTGAGATACTGTAATAAAATGTTTCCTTGTACTCTACAAGAATATGTAAAATAATCATATTCAGCAATTTGTTTAGGATCATTTACTTTATGTCTGAACTGTTACTCAGGGGCCTTTTTATCCAAATTCCTTTTAGTATAATTTTGCCTTTACTTGTTCTCCGTGGAGTTATTGGGAGTTGTCACTCACACAGCAAGTTTGAGGGCAGGTAAAAATGTAAACCTACAGTGCCTTCTGTCTAGGGGACCCCAAGCAAAGCACTCCATTTACCTATAGGCTTACATTTTGTGTGACCAAAGTGGGGTTTCAAAAGCCAGATTGTGACAAGTGTTGCAGCTTCAGTAAAAGGGCAAGGAAAGCAGTAGCACTATTTTGTGGTTCTTGATTCGTGCTCGATATTTTCCTTCAATAGCTGGTCAGGTATATAACAGACAACTGTGAGATCCAATTGCATGATGGCAAAGTGTCTATAAAAAATTGGAGTCATTGGTTATAGTTCACCCCAGGGGTTGTAACTTAGGCAGGGTTAGTTAGAGAGAGCAGCTCAGTGCCCCGAATTTAAGAGAAAAAGTGGAGTTAGTATCTCCCAGTCAATAGTGCCCTAAATTAGGAAAGGGACCCAGGATAATCTCTGTACTTTTGGATTGCATTCATTGGGTGTCTCTGAATCTAGCCTGGTTCATACTGTATTCTATTGGATTGATATGGTTTAATGGAGTTAAGCTTGATGGAAGTATGTTATAACTGTAATTATTGTCATCTACTATTTTACAGACTAACTTGGTATTACTATCTTTATTCTGTATTAAATAAAGTTCCTGTTAACTATTCAATTCACTATGAGAGTTCTAGTTCAACGACACTCCTCTAGGGTCACACAAATTCAGTCTATACAATTTGTGTTAAATACTTACTGCAAACATCATGCTCTAATAATTCATATTGGTCACAAATGTGCCAATAACACATTTTTTAAGAGGGAGAGGTGATGGACATAGACCACAATGGGGCCCAGTTCTATTTATCGGCCCTATGGTAAAGATGGTAAAGACAAGTTGGGCTGGTGCATGCCAATGTTCTATTTAAGAAAGCATGAGCATTAAGGAATGACCACTCATCCTTGATATTCTGAATAACAAAGCCTAAGCTTAACTGGAAGAACAGAAGGTTGGAAAGGGAAAGTGATTAAATTTCCTTGTTTAGTGCAATAAATAATAAAAATCATAGAGAGTTCTTAGTTAAAAAGTAGTTACAAAGTCATTGAAACTATAGGCAAAAATATGTCCAATAAGTCCTGCTACCAACAGCTCAGTCTTGTAATTAATTCTAAACTCTCAACTGGTTTTACCTGGGAAAATTGATGATAAATCACTTTGAAGCCAGTGATTTCACCTGTCTAACACTGGCCACACATAGGCAGATAAAAGATTCCGACTTTGGCCCTGAAGACAAAGTTGGCAGCTTATTGGCCTGTGTTTGGGGTCCACAAATTGTCCTGCCCAACTGATATCTCACGACAAGCTGAATATATATTTATCTGATTGGTTTTAAGACCCTGTTTGGTAAGGACTGGATTGGTGATGCTTCCAGATTAAACCAAGATCTGCTCCTTGTGCAACTTTGCAAGATGAGCGGATCACGTCATGTATGACCGGTTTAACAACGTAAGAAAAAACAACAAAGATGTTAGTCTGGAACACACGCATACAAATAATAGTGGAGTGCATTATATGTCACTTTTATTCCCTCCCAAGATTAATACCAAATATATTTCCAGCAATCTGGCTATGAGGAACCAAATATTATTTCTTTGGGGTGTTGTCATTAATGCAAGTAATAGAATAATATTTAAGGCTTTGCTCTACCATTAGTATTTATGTTCAATAGGAGTTCTAGGTCCAGTTTAAATAAGAAAAAGGAAACGTAAGAAAAAACTGAGGGTGATGAAATTTTGAATTACAAACACTAACAGGTAAAATAATAAACCAGAACTGTTACTGCGGGTTACTGGAAATGGCACATTAGTGCTGATGTGACACATTGCTGTAAGATAAGAGCCGGAAGTCTCAGTGTCACTCCATGTCTTCAGCAGAATTTGTTAAATACAGAAGTTCAATATGAGAAGTTAAAACAAAGTTCCTGCATCTTTTGCTTAAAAAACATGACTTGGTGTGTGATGCCTGCTGGTACCATGTCTCTTCTGGGGCTCCTGATTTTGCTCTGTAAGTAACTACTGTTATTTTTGTACTTTATTCAATAGAAGGAATGTTGACCTATTGAAAATAATCTTTATCATCTACTGAGCCCATTTACTGATTCGGCAAAAGTTCTAACATGTCTTGATATTAAAAGGGAACTATCACGACAATGAAAATTTAATATAAGCATCAGCATACTGAAATAAGAAACTTTCTAAATACAATCAATTAAATATTCTGTACTGTTTCTGAAATAATCAAGTTTATCTTCACTATTCCTCTCTCAGCATCTGTTTCTCTTCATTCTGTCTTCATGCAGGAGTTGGGTGTCACATATTCACTGACAGTTAGATCCAATATATCTTATAGGGGGGCTCCTTTTTCCTAGAAGATGTATTAGAGCTCACTCTATTAAACTCACCAGACATCATGTCTCTCTACATGCAGAATTTGTGCAAAAGGCAGTTATTTTGTTACATTTTGTTTGTCAGTTATTTGAGATATATTTGATCTAACGGTCAGTGAATATCTGAGACCCAACTGCTGCATGAAGAGATGAGGAAGCTTCTATTAAATTTTCATTTACGCCATACATTCCCTTTAATTACAACTCCTAAATCCAACAGCTCCAAGTAATGATGCACTGACTGTACTTGGATTCCAAAATGTGACCGATTTTAGTTCCTGGAATTATAATATTTACATGATTTTGAGGAGGTAACATAATACTAAAGGCGAATATTTTCTCCACATCTAGTGACCCATAGCAACTAGGGATGGGCAATATTTTTTGCCTTGTTTCGCAACAGAAATGATGCCCATAGACTTGAATGGTGTCGCGCCTTTAAAAAAAATGATATGCTTCAAAAAGATCGTTGATCGTCAAAGAATTTTTTGACGCCCATAGATTTTAATGGGAGTTTTTGCCGAAGCAAAATGGTACAAATTCACCCATCCCTAATAGCAACCAAGTAGCAGTTATCATTTACATGTCTGATGTTTGGAAGCATAAAGTTACACACATGATGATCCCATGATTTCCAACCAATGAGCCGTGTATTAATAATCAAATACGATGTGATATTGAAAGCAAATATTTCATGCCACTGGCTACTAAAAACTTTGCACCAGTTATTATAATTGCCAGATATTGCCTAACTGAGACTTCAGAAAATGTCTTCTCTATTTACAAAATAAGTTGAGAAGAAGGTAAAAGTAAGAAACTTCAGTAAATAGATAGTTATAACCAGGGGCGATCCTGGCCCCTCCGCCGCCTGAGGCAGCAGCAGTTGCTGCTGCCCCCCCTCCCCTGGAAATTCGCTCTTAAAGTACCAGGAGCAGCATTTTTGCTGCCCCTTGTACCTAGTGGGGCGCTGCCGCCTGAGGCGACAGCCTCAACTTACCTCATTGGCGAAGCACCCCTGGTTATAACCTTGGGGTAGATATGAGCAAACTTTATTTGGTATAGATTTGTGTCAAAATTTGAGCTTTCATCAGTGGTTAATATTTCCACAAATTTGCACTAAAATTTCACTATGTAATTTATTTCCATTAGAAAAATACACTTTCTTGGCACAAAAATATAAGATAATGATTAGAATTTCTCCATGTTTTTTTTTTCACTTTCGTTTGTTTCATGCAAAAAAAAAACAACCCAATATTAGAATGGGATTATTAGACTTGCACCCCACATTTTGATTTGCTAAAAAAAATCTTTATTTGGCTCAATGTTTCAAACCCGTGGGGTTCTTCGTCAGGAGCATGCATCTTCCTGATGAAGAACCCCGCGTGGGTTCAAAATGTTGAGCCAAACAAAGATTTTTTATTTTCACAAATAAAAAAAAAAAACCCTGGGAGTGTCACAATCTTCCACACTCTATATATATTTATATATCAAACTTGGTTCTCCTCAGGGGGGTTTCCAAATCTCTCTTTCTCAGCAACTACTTCATAATTTACTTGTTGTTTCCTGTTACATAGTTACATAGTTACATAGTTACATAGTTAAATTGGGTTCAAAAAAGACAAAGTCCATCAAGTTCAACCCCTCCAAATGAAAACCCAGCATCCATACACACACCCCTCTCTACTTTTAATTAAATTCTATATACCCATACCTATACTAACTATAGAGCTTAGTATCACAATAGCCTTTGTATTATGTCTGTCCAAAAAATCATCCAAGCCAATTCTTAAAGGCATTTACTGAATCAGCATCACAACATCACCCGGCAGTGCATTCCCCAACCTCACTGTCCTGACTGTGAAGAACCCCCTACGTTGCTTCAAATGAAAGTTCTTTTCTTCTAGTGTAAAGGGGAGGCCTCTGGTACGTGATTCTCTTTATGGGTAAAAAGGACCCCTGCTATTTGTCTATAATGTCCTCTAATGTACTTGTACACTGCCATTAAGTGTATAACTTGCATATATATTATTTTTGCCAAAGTGCATAACCTGCATTTATCAACATTGAACCTCATTTTCCAGTTTGCTGCCCAGTTTTCCAACTTAGACAAATCACTGTGCAAAGTGGCAGCATCCTGCATGGAACCTATAGTTCTGCACAATTTAGTATCATCTGCAAAAATAGAAACAGTACTTTCAATGGCCACCTCCAGGTCATTAATAAACAAGTTGAAAAGCAAGGGACCTAGTACAGAGCCCTGCGGTACTCCACTAACAACACTGGTCCAATTAGAAAATGTTCCATTTACCACCACTCTTTGTAGTCTATCTTTTTGCCAGTTCTCAATCCAGGTACAAATACTATGTTCCAGGCCAACATTCCTTCATTTAACCAGTAACCTTTTGTGTGGCACTGTATCAAATGCTTTAGCAAAGAGTCTAAGTAAATCACATCCACTGCCATCCCAGAATCCTGGTCTCTACTTACCTTCTCATAAAAAGAAATTAAGTTAGTCTGGCAAGATCTATTACGCATAAAACCATGCTGGCACAAACTCATAGTATTATGATTTGCTATGAAGTCCAGTATCTTATCCTTTATTAAAAGCTTTCCTACCACTGACGTCAGACTAACTGGCCCATAGTTTTGAGGCTGAGAACGGGATCCTTTTTTGAATAGAGGCACCACATTAGCAATTCGCCAGTCTCTCAGCACTATGCCAGATCTTAATGAATATAAATAAAGAGGTTTGGCAATCACAGAGCTAAGCTCGCTAAGTACCCTGGGATGAATACCATCTGGCCCAGACTTTTGTTAATCTTAAGATGTTCTAGTCTCTTTTGAATTTCTTCATGTGTGAACCATGCATCATTAGTTGTATTACTAGAATTGGGACTATTAAGAAAGAAAACTTCACTTACTGGTTCCTCATTTGTGTAGACAGATGAAAAATATAAGTTCAGAATCTGCGCTTTTGTTTTGTTTTCATCAACCAGCTGACCCCCCTCTGATAGTAAGGGTCCCACCCCTTCCTGCTTAATTTTTTTTACTATTAACATATTTAAAAAACAATTTTGGATTTTTTTTACTGCTTGCTGCAATATCCTTTTCTATAACAATTGTAGCTTGCCTTATAGCTTCTTTGCATGGTTTATTGGCCTCCTTGTACCTTATAAATGATTCAGCTGTCCCTGCTAACTTGAAAGCCTTAAAAGCACGTCTTTTCTTACCCACCTCAACACCAACACTTCTATTGAACCAAAAAGGTTTAGCTTTGCAACGACGTTCCTTGCTTACAAGTGGAATATACTGACAAGTCTATTTATTAAGCAGCATTTTAAAGACTTCCCATTTTTGTTCTGTGTTTAACCCTGTGAAAAGTATTTCCCACTTAATATGTTGCAGAGATGCCCTTATACTGTCAAAGTTTGCACATCTTAAATTTAGTGTTTTAGTTACTCCTTTATAGAATAGCTTCTGTACAGAATCTCAAAGGAGACCACGTTATGATCACTATTCCCTAAATGCCCCTCACCCACACAAATGTTAGAGATGAGTTCAGTATTATTAGTTATTACAAGGTCCAAAAGAGAGTTATTCCTAGTAGGTTCTTGTTACCTTGGCAGAGCTCCCCTCCCCAGGTGGTGACCTCACTCCCAGCGCCTGTACTAGTCATTCTTTTATTAATGTTTTACTACAGGGGGGACATATTGTTTATTTTAATACGTTTTAAAAAAAAAATCATCTGTCATGTGTCAAAAATTACATCATTTACTACCATTTATAATGGGATGTATTATTCCCTTGTGTTATGTATTTTAAGGGGATAAAGTATCATACACATTTCAGCCGCTCAGCACTGTTTATGAACTGTTTTGAAGGTGATAAATGGATAGTGTGTTATATTAATATTCAAAAGTCACTGAATATTTTCACACATTTCAGACCAAAATGCCTCCTTGTATTCCAAGCACCTAATGTGATATATTTTCTTCTGTATCTGCACTAGTAACTATCTGGGGGCTATCTATGTAACAATTGTCTATTTGTCCTCTCTTTCTCCCCTTACTAGAAACATAATCAGTTGGTGGGAGGTTCTGTGGTTACTTTATAAAATGCTGAATATCATTAAATGTTATACTGAATTGTAATACTCCAAAAAAAGCGGTGTAAAATATTGTATTTTCCTTTTCTATCCTTAGCAGTCATGACTACAGAAAATGCAGGTGATGAAATATTTTCATTATAAATATATGTTGATGTGTTTATAGATTAATTGTGCATCAGTCTGCTGACACTCACCCTATGATAACGTGATCTTCTTGCTATACATGAAACTCCAAGGTTTTCTACGAAATTGTTTACTGAGAATGATTTGTCCCATCTGTGTCCTAGAGTATATTTAACCTGTAAAGTAAATAAATAAATTATAAAAAATAAATTGGAGATGGATATGATGCACCTGGGAGAATCAGGCCCTGATGGGGGGGGGGCAGGCCACAAAGGCCCAGGCCTAGGACAGCAGAATTTTAGGGGTGGCATGCCATCTAGCCATATTCGAATCCAGACTGGGAATGGCGACATGAATGGGGAGGGCGATGGGGAAGGGGACAGGGAGGGCGACAGAGATAGGGAGAGAGACCCAGATGGGAGGGGGATGTGGACAGGGAAGGGGGAGAAATGAGCAGAGCCAGCCTAGGGGCAACTGGTTTATAAATTTGGGTCTAGGGAGAATTAATTCAACATATAATTCGATGGAAGTGGCTGTTTGTAGCAAATACTACAGTTCATCCTGTTCCATGTATAATTGTGAACTTTTTAATGTGTTCTTTATCATGTTTATTTGCTACACAATATTTTATTTTCAAATATAACCAATAATTTGTTGCATTACAGGAGCACCCGAAAGAGCCATAGTGAGCTTCTCCCCAAACTGGATCAAAGTATTCCAAAATGAATCTGTAACTATGACTTGTAATGTAGATTCCTCTGCACAAGGAGACCTGGGTTATTCCTGGTATAAAGATGGGACACTGATGAGTATAAAGCAAAATAAGTTTACAATAGTCACTGCCCAAGAGAGTGATGGTGGGAAATACCAATGTAAGACCAATAAGAATGACCTGAGTGTAGCTATTCCACTGATAGTTACTAAAGGTAAGTTGAAAGTGCAGGTTTTTTGCTTTCAGAAGGTTTTTTTTTTGTTAAATATGACTTTCTTCCTATCTAAGGTCTTATTAATGATTTTAATAGTAAAATCTGTTGCAATAATAAAATCCTTCTATTTGGCTTAATTAGACATTTCTATTAAATTACTCCATTACTGCTAATACTCCTTTCTTATACTTCTTTTATTAAATACTGATAAAAATGATTCTCCAACCTACTGTAGATCTGCTAAAGAGCAGAGTCAAAAGATAGAATTGTGCCCATTATCCCTAACTTGTATGTCTGAATGGTGCTACAATTAGGGTTCGGGTAACCAATACAGTTCTGAATAATACAGTCGGCAATGTCTTTGTAGGAAAAGCTTCAGGTCTTTGACCTCCAAAAATGGCCCTTTTTGTTTCAGAAAAAAAGAGCTTTCAGTAACTTATCTGTCAGTTAATGGAATTGTATAGAAGTAACAGATTTCGTTTGGTATTTTGATATAACTTTAATTCTCATTTGGATATTATTTCTATCTCTGATGTAGACCTTTCTAATGCTTTATACATGGAATGTATAATGTGCTGTGTAAAATCCAAATTGCTTCTTTCAACTGCTATTACTATACTTTACTTCCAGTTCTCTGCTTCCACTTGGTCCATCTTGATTCTATCCCATCTGTTCTATCTGGTTCCTCTCTCCTTCTTACTTCTTTCCCCTAACGGTGGTTAAGATATATATGTATAAGTATTCCAGTTTCTTATGCGTCTTCTCCTTCAGCAGAGTCGTGTCTACCAAAAAGAACTGCACAGGAAAGAAAGAAATGGGGAACAACTCTGGGTGGGGAGGGTAGAAATTAATATAGGGAAGAGAAGGCACAAACATGTGTAGTTCTAGAGAAGAGTTACAGAAAGGAATATGACTGGGAAAAGAGAATATAGATCATAGAAGAAGACATTGTTCTCTTGGTTAAAAGTTTCTAGATGGGCCATAATTGTCATTCCCAGGAAGATTCATATTATAATAAAATTTGATTCTAGATTGTTTTTTGTTTCCAGTTTCACATTGTGACAAAATTCTTTGTAAATACATCATCCCAGTCTTTATATAATTGCCAGGCTGAGATCGTAATCCCTTTTTAAATATAGGAATAACATCAGCTTTTCTCCTAACCATAGGCACCATACCAGATGAAAGTGAATCTGAGAAAAGGGGCTGGTCTAAAACTGAATTAAGCTCTCTTAGAACCCGGGGGTGTATGCCATCAGGCCCTGGAGTCTTGTTTACATTAATTTTTATTAAAGCTTTATGAATCATATCCTGAGTCAGTCACTGACTAGATTGAGCTGAGCCATTAGTGCAGCTATAAAGTGAGCCTGGGAACACAGACACCTCTATGGTATACACTGGTACCATTATTTAATGGAGCAACACTCTCAACCTGCATCTTTTTACTATTAATATATTTAAAAAAAACTTTTTATGGTTAGTTTTCGCCTCCACCACAATTAACTCTTCATTTCCTTTCTTTGCCTTCCAGATTTCTGATTTACAACATTTATTACAGTGTTTATATATTAAATGAATCTTCTGTCCTAACAGATTTGCCTCTCTCTTCTTTCCTATTAACTTCTTTACTTCTGTATTAAGCCACATAGGATTCTTAGAGCTTCTACATTTACTTCTTAAGGGAATAAATTGAGAACAGTAATGATTTAATATAATTTTAAATGACAACCATTTCTGTTCTGTGTTTTTAGCTGAAAACCTAATGCCCCAATCAATACTCTGTAGGGCAGCCCTCAAGGCACTAAAATTAGCTTTTCTGAAATTCATGGTTTTTGTTGCCCCAGTATATTTTTTGCACCAGACATTAAATGATAAAACATTATGGTCACTATTACCCAGGGGTTCAATGACTTGCATATTTGCTATAAATTCTGGCTCATTAGAGATCACTAGATCCAGAATAGCATTTTTTCTGGTTGGCTCCTCAACAACCTGTATCATAAAATTGTCATGTAACAGTTTATAAACTTGTTTCCATTAACTGATCTAGCAGTACTGTTGCTCCAGTAAATATCTGGGTAATTAAAATCCCCCATTATCATTACTTTACCCAAACTAGTAGCCTTTTCTATTTGTATCAGGAGCTTCGCCTCCTCCTTGTCACTTACATTAGGCCTACAATTAATTTGCTGGACTCTTTACAATTGGTGAAGAACTCCACCCATAATACTTCTGTCCCCTCATTTTCTAATATAACCTCCTCCTTTATATTAACTTTTAAATCCTGCCTAAAAACAGACATACCCCTCCTCCTTTTCTATTGCCTCTGTCCCTCCGAAACAAAGTATAGCCACTGATATTTACTGTCCAGTCATGTGACTCATTCAGCCATGTTCCGGCCACACCAATCACATCATATTTTCCCTCCAGCAGCTCCAGCTCTCCCATTTTACCAGTCAGACTCATTGCATTTGTAAACATACATTTAATTCTGGTACCATATTGAACATTTGACATGTGGTCCTCCCTACCCTTAACAGTACCCCCAGCCAAATCTCCTCCCCCATTTTCCCTTTCTTTGCCCACTAGCTCATCTAACCTGTCTACCACTGAATCTTTTACTGAACCCTCCCCACACCTAGTTTAAAATCTCCTCCAAACCTCTAGCCAACTTCTCTCCCAAAACAGCAGTGTCATTCTGTGGCCACTAAAGTTCTGTCTAGCATAAAAAAGGGCATTAACTCAAGGGATGAAAACATAATTATGTCTCTTTATAGGTCCCTGGTGAGGCCTCATCTGGAATATGGGGGCAGTTTTGGACTCCAGTCCTTAAGAGGGATATAAATGAGCTGGAGAGAGTGCAGAGACTAAGTGCAACTAAATTGGTTAGAGGGAGGAAAGAGTTAAATTATGAGGGTAGACTGTTAAGGTTGGGGTTGTTTTCTCTGGAAAAAAGGCGCTTGCGAGGGGACATGATTAGACTTTACAAGTACATTAGAGGACATTAAAGACAAATAGCAGGGGACCTTTTTACCCATAAAGAGAATCACTGCACCAAAGGCCTCCCCTTCAGACTAGAAGAAAATAACTTTCATATGAAACAGAGGTTGGGGTTCATCACAGTGAGGACAGTGAGGTTGGGGAATGCACTGCCGGGTGATGTTGTGATGCTGATTCAGTTAATGGCGAAGGGGTAAATTTATCAAAGAGTGAAGTTCCGCCACTAGAGTGAAATTCCGCAGCTCTCTATTCATTTCTATGGGATTTTGAAAGGCGTATTTATCAATGGGTGAAAGTGAAATTTCCCCCTTTGATAAATACGCCTTTAAAAACCCCATAGAAATGAATGGGAAGTGGTGTAATTTCACTCTACTGGCGGAACTTCACTATTAACTTCACTCTTTGATAAATGTACCCCTATAAGAGGGACTTGGATGATTTCTTGGACAGACATAATATCAAAGGCTATTGTGATACTAAACTCTATAGTTATTATAGATATGGGTATATAGAATGTGTTTAAAAAGTATGGAGGGGTGTGTGTATGAATGTTGGGTTTTCATTTGGAGGGGTTGAACTTGATGGACTTTGTCTTTTTTCAACCTGATTTAATGATAACTATGTAACAACTCACCCGCGGACTCACTCAGGTGGGCAGCCTCACACAAGGCTGGAACAGGCATCCAGAGCGATGAAATCCTTCAGCCAAGCCAGCTTTGAATTTTCAAGGTACAGCTCCCAACACTATCCTCAGTGTGAGCACAGCAAACCCCCTTTACTCCTCATGACACAGCTCCTAGCACTCTCCATAGTGTGAGCACACAAAATGTCCTCCTATGCATTGGCGCTCAAAACCCTCCTGGTCAAGCTCACAGGTTTAGGACTCCCATACCCCAGCCCTTCTAGAGCTCCACTAATCTCTACCCCTACATCTTTGCAGGCGTTTCTGTTTTCCTTGCACCCCCAACTAACTCCTGTGCCTGAATGCATGGCTCTATATGAAGCACTTGTGCAGCAGTGGCACATTCTGGTCATCTCAACACACTGCACATGAACAAGGGCTCCTTCCCCCTCTCTTCACTCTAGGTGCAACCCATAGCTGGCCAGGCAGGGGATTTCCCACCATGTGGTACTTGTATTAAGGAACAGAGGGGAATTAACCCTATGGATCCCTACATGAGTGATACAGCCAAGTCTTCACTGACTTCTAACATTCTTATAATTTACAGTAGGGGGTACATTATAAGGGTCATTGGGGGCACAAGTGCAGGAGTGCAAAGGGACACATGAATGTGCCTATTGGTGCTCATTTACAGAGCATTGTGCCCTGGGCTGAATGATGTGCAAGGTAAGGGGCAGGTAGTGAGTGGGAGGGTAGAACACCTATTTTCCTCCAACCAGTCACTAATACACCACTGACCAACATAGTCAGTGCTGTAAAATTTCTAAAAGAGAAGGAAGCGCACATAGGGCAATACTGTTTTGTGTTGTCTGTTAAGGGCAATCTAGCTACAATAATGTGTTCAGAAAAAAGTTAATCGGATCCACCCAAGGTGCACACATGAATCAGGCTTCCCTTTTGGGCATGTACTTACAAACAGTCAATGTTCAGCTTGCATGCCATATTTGTTTAGTGTTCCGCAGTTCATTTATTAAAACAGTTCAGCATCAAAAGCACATCACATTCCAAGGCAAAGGTCAACACTTATCAGAAGGATCTGCTGTTTGGAGATATGGTGGTGTTCAGGGAGTAGCAATTGGTGCCACATTGTCTTTTCCTACGCGTTTCACAGACTCTCCAGCTTCCTTAGGGAGGGTCAATAGTCAGTGCAGTAATATGCAACATAGAGACCTAGAGACCTGCAGCAACTTGTACAATGCTACTTGCACTGTGTGGTGCTTTCTTAATTAGACCTTATATCTCATTATAATTAAATGTTTCTGGTAAAAGTATGTGCTGTTTAATATACATTTTAAAGGGGGTAGAAGCTTTACAGCCTTTATTACAGTACCCCATGTTTGCTATTGGGTTTTGGTAATAGTCAGTGTTTGATGAACAATTATGTTTATTTTTATTTACAGATTACATTGCCCTAAAGGTTCCCATTTTTGTGTTTGAAGGGGACGATTTATATTTTAACTGTGCCGGGTATCCTGGGTATGAGGTTGGAGATGCTGAACTGTACAAAGGAGATCAGTCTATAAGTTCCTCGCACTCTGGAAATTTCCACATTGGAAGAGTAACCATGGCAATGAATGGCACTTACAGATGCTATAGATCAGTGAAACACAATGGCTTTTATAATCGAGAGAGCAGTTTGTCCATGATAATTCCTGTAAACGGTAAAAGGTTATTATACTAGCAATTTCTTGTGGGGATTTGATTTAAAAATAATTACATTTTACATCTATAGTTTTTTTCCACAAGGCAACATTCTTCTCTTGTGATTCAGCTCTGTCTATTTACTAAAGAACCCCTTGCAAAATCCACTTTAAACAAGTTTAATAACCCAACATTCTTCTGCAACCTGACCATGTCCACAACAAATCCAGGCAGATTGGACCCAATGTCCCTTTCCTTGCTCATGCCTGCCGTAGAGGTATCCACCTATTGCTCAAGCCCTTTCTCCAGGCATCAAGCCCAGGGTTCTTGTATTGTTCTGTATCCAAGCACATTTTTATAATCCTGACAGGTCAGAAGAAAGAACATGTCAGAGAACACCCATGCTATACTTCAATGTGACTATGATTTACAAAGAGAAGCAACATTTTGGGCTCATATTGGTCTTTGCCATTGATGATGGGCCCAGTGCATCATGGGTACAAAACTAACAAATTACAAGATGTTTGCACTTTGCACCATGTCTGAAATTAGTAAATACAAGTTAGGCCTCATTTGTGAAGCCAAGCACAGTGAGCCAAGTGCAAAAAAGGTCATTTATTTTTTTAACTTTGCTGCAATCACCTGTGGCATGGCTCTTGGAACTAGCACTTATTGCTTTAGTTAGTGAAGGATTCAAGAGAAGCAGAAGGTGGGAGGTACATATGTTTAACATTAATTATCCTCCTTTTTGAAGGATATTAAAAATCCTGGCTTTCTTTACTCTAGCACAGGCAGTAAGGACAGGGCTGAGCTGCTCCTCCTGATGATCTGGTGCTCCATTCAAAGAACAACAACCCCAGGGACACAAATGTTAATGAGCCTTAAATCAATTACCATCATTAGCCATGGATTTTTATTTAAATTGCCTCTTTCCTTTTCTAGAGCTCTTCCCAAAGCCAAAAATATCCATTAATTCAGATAGCACGAGTGAGATTAATGAAGGGGATCCACTTATGATAAAGTGTGACACCAAGCTCAACCCTCACAGAGCGACTACAGAGCTACAGTTTGTTTTCTACAGAAATGGGCACAATGTGCAGGGATTCAGTTTATCCAACCAATATGGAGTCCCCTCAGCTCAGCTGGAACATTCTGGGAATTATACCTGTGAAATAAAAGCTCAATCTGGGAGTGTGAAGAAGAAGAGTGATCCAAAAAGTATCCAGATAAAGGGTAAGTAAAGTTTTCAACTGCCAAATATCTGGGTATTCTTTCTTTGGGAAAAACGTCCCTAACTCTTTTCCTTTATTATTAACTTAAAGGGTAGAATGTTGTTGCTTTTAATTATTCAAGTATTGTTTGGCAGATATCTATGTTTGGAATATAATGATCTTTAATTTTGTTTTTTCATTTTATCCGTTCAGCACAGAAGCTTTCTGGTGTGGGTGTGTGAGTCTTGAGCCAACAGGAGAACAGGTTATTGCAGATTATTTTATTTAAATTGTCTCTTTCTTTTTCTAGAGCTCTTCCAAAAGCCAAAAATATCCATTAATTCAGATAGCACGAGTCAGATTATTGAAGGGGATCCACTTATGATAAAGTGTGACACAAAGCTCAACCCACACAGAGAGACTACAGAGCTACAGTTTGCTTTCTACAGAAATGGGCACAATGTGCAGGGATTCAGTTTATCCAAACAATATGGAGTCCCTTCAGCTCAGCTGAAGCATTCTGGGAAATATACTTGTGAAATAAAAGCTCAATCTGGGAGTGTGAAGAAGGAGAGTGACCCAAAAAGTATCCAGATAAAGGGTAAGTAAAGTGTTGAACTGCCAAATATCTGAGTATTCTTCCTATGGGAAAAATATCCCTAACTCTTTTTCTTTATTATCAGCTTATATGGTAGAATGTTCTTGCTTTTAATTATTCAAGTATTATTTGGCAGATATCCATGTTTGGAATATAATGATCTTTAATTCTGTTTTTTCATTTTATCTGTTCAGCACAGAAGCTTTCTGGTGTGAGTGTGAGTCTTGAGCCAACAGGAGAGCAGGTTATTGCTGGGGAGAAGTTGGAGATTCTCTGCTCAGTGGAAAAGGGAATGGGATTATTGAGTTATTCCTGGTGTAAACAATACAATCTCAGCTGTGACACCAAAGAGGCTACAGTTTTGGAGCAACGGTTTGTGGTAGAAAGTGTTTCTGAAGATTATGGAGGAGAATATCAGTGCACCGTTACCAGAGCTGATACTCAGGATTCCATCCAAAGTGCCAACATCTCCATCTCTGTCCAAGGTAAAAATCTAGTCCATCAAGTTCCTCCTTTTTGCTACATATTGTATTACTTCCTTGATCAGTTACTTCAGTTAGTTCACTTACTGATTTCATCCTTGGTAGAAAGGTTGTCAACCCATTTTGAACCCGTGTATCATTCATTTCCACTTTTTGAAGAAACATAATATACCAGGGGTAAATAAATCCTATGGGGATAGTGAATCTCCTTTCTTTCTCATCCATAAATCACTCATTCAGATTTCCTTGTGGTAATTCCATAGCTGGACTTTCCTTATAATAAAGAAAACCTTCTGGTGCTGATAAAAAACATATTCTCCTCCACCAATTCAATCCGAATCCTTATACCTTTTGGTAGGGAATTCCATTACCTGACTTACAATAAAGAAAACCTTTATCTACTATTGTGGAATTTCATTTCCTACCTACAAATGAATCACTTAAAGAAAGCTTTATTTTCATGCCATCTTCATGTTGATGTTTTCTAGATGCCAAGTATTATCTTTTTGTAAAGAAGTAATATAAATCTTGATTACTGCTACTGACCTTTTAGTTCCTCATGACAAATTCCACTTCTCCCCAGTAATGTAATTTAATTTCCTGACCAGCATTTGTGAATGGTACTTGGCTGTCTGCTCCACTGGGTATGGCAAATACACTTTTTATTTCTAGTGAAAGGTATATTATTCTTATTAATTAATATCTAACCAGCTAGGCAAAGATGAGAAAGGGCGTAGATTGTGGAAGAAGCAGGTTCTAATTAGTTATGCTGAAAAAGACATATCCAAGCATCTGGCATGGGTTAGTATATCCCTAAGGATTTCCTGAGTTTCATATGTCTTGGGCAATGATCATTCCTACTTTTCCACCAATTATAACAAGACAGAAGAAGGACATAATCCTGTAAGGACTATTGAGACCATTTTGGATATTGTAAAAGCACTTTATTAATCCAGGAGTAAGCAAATCACTCACTAATTTGCCATTGAAATGGTCTTATATGGCATTTAGATTTTCTAAAGTCACATTGCACTTGGACAGTGACTACCACATCAGTTAGAGACCTGAAATTGACTAGGCAGGCAGAATTAAACCCATCTCATCTACAACATCAATTTTTATCTTGTACCCAAGCCAATCTGAAACAGCTTCAGCAGCAACTCAACAGTCTTCCCTATGGATGCTTTAAAACTTTATCAAGTGACATTATCATAAGCCCAAAATGAAGTAAATTATTGGATTCACTCCAATTTGCTTACCACCCAAATCAGTCCAGTGACAATGCTATTTCTACAGCCTTCCATCATTCATGGTGACATCTGGATAGCAAGGGGACGATTTATGTTCAAAGTTCAAAAAATGTTTATTTCTCCAAATCGTGATTTTTAATTCAAATGAACACCTATTTATTTTTATATATATATTTTTATAAATACTTAATCCATGATTTTCTCATTATTTATCAAGTGTAAAACTTATAAAATCTACAAATACAATAATAAGGCAAGTAAAAGCTGTCAAGTTCATGTAGAAGTCAATGGAAGTTCCCTTTCTTTTCCTGCAAAGATCAGTCTTTTGTTCATGGTTTTAGAGATTTTCTGAGATCATTGTCATACAAATTTTTCATTCATACAGAAAAATTAGTGTTTTGCGGATTTTACTTTTTGTACTTGGATCTTTTAATAACTTTCATGGCATTCATTGTTTTAGATGTATAGAATTTAATTGTGGTTTACAAAACCCTGAAAACCACTAAAATGTGACCCCAAGCTTGAGCTTGAGAGAAATTAAAAAAATACATGAATTTTTAGAGAAAAAAATTAAGATTGTGTAAAAAATAGAAATCCGAATGTTAGTAAGTTGGTCACAAAAATTTAAACTTGGTTTAAATATATCATTGTGCAAGTGAATTTTGACAGCCACAGTCAGTTAAGATGGGCAATAAAAACTTTCAATACAATCAAACTCTGGCTCATACCTGGTTTCCTCAGTTCTTTTCCAACCATGTTATTCAATTTGCAGATGACATGATAGTAAAAGGACCGATTAGTGAGAAAAATAAATCTGCATATAGAGAGGAGGTTAGACAGCTGGCAACCTGGTGTGCTGAACATAATATGTCTCTTAAAGATGATAAAATGGATGAGATGATTGTTGATTTCAGGAAGTCCCATCCAGTTGAAAGGGCTCTCCATATAAATGGTTCTGTTGTTGAGAGCATCAGTAATATTAAATTCCTTGCAATTAATATCTCAGACTATGTCACTTGGAACCTGCTTGGAATTCCTCCTCACTTATCAGCAAAGTGCAAAAACGTCTGTATTTTTTGCAGAGGCTGAGGAAGGACAGTCCTCCCCATATTCTTGTTACATTCTATAGAAGGGTTACAAAGAATTTTGTTAGAGATGTTGCAAATAATTGCGAGAACAGCTGGAGAGATTATTGGGTTTTTAATATACATTTCCAATATTGTGGATGATTAGTGATGGGCGATTCTGACCCGCTTCGCTGAATGCATTGAATTCTATGGCCAAGAAATTTTTTGACGCGCACCAATTTTTTCACCCATTGGAGTCTATGGGCATCTTTTTTGCAGTGAAACCAGGCAGAATATTTCACTCATCACTGTGGATGATCCATCATATCCTTCTCATAAGTCTTTTTTTCTATTGACATTTATATATTGTCATTTTTAGTAGGTCCTGAAAATTTCGAGTTGACAATAAAACATGATGACAAAAGGTCTTAATGTCTTTATTATATTGATAAATGGTGAGAGCAGTGGATATCATGTCTTTGTATGAAGCCACTGTCTGGTTGCTAGAGTAAGAGGGCTATTTATGAAGCCTGGATTTATTCTGGTTTTTTAGAGGGGAAAATTGAATTTTCAGAGGAATAAATTAACTTGAATTTTTCAAGATTTATAAACCCCAAAGCTGATGACAATCCGATTCTAAAAAATACTTAATCTATAAACTTTTTAAGTCATGTAGAAGTCAATGGCAGATGTCCCTTTTACAATTTGATCTGAGTTGGGTTTTGTACAAAAATCAGAAAAATTCAGGGTTCTCGGCCAACAACAACAATCAAAGATTTCAATTTTCACTTGATTTTGTCAAGGCTTTTCTCAACTTTTTTCAACTTTTTCAAGCTGATTATTTGATAAAAGAGCTAAATTCATGGATAGAAGTTAGGGCAACTTTGTTTTAATTAAAAAATGTGATACATTTGAGCTTAAGTGAGCTTAAGTGAACTTAAGTGAGACCAGTAGAAGTTCAAGACATGGAGAACAAAAAGTTAAATAATTAATGCAAATAATTAACCAGCTGCAACCTGCCTCAGAATACCTTGTCATCTTTTTCATCATCCTAAAATTTAATTCAGAAGCGAATTGGCCAATCAGGGAAGAATATATTGGAAATGTTTGGGAAACCTGAATTAATTAAATGACACTAACCATGTTTATTCTTTCTCCCTAAAGAGAAGAGCTATGCAGTGTTGGGAATAGTAAGCACAGTGTCTTTCCTGGTTCTACTTTTTGTTACTGCCATTGTTGCCTTCAAATACAGGAGCAACATCTGTTGCCATTCCACAAAAAGCTCAGGTAACACAACACTGTTCTAGCTGTCAACTGTAGTACTGTTCAGTTGGAAGCCTCCCTGTGAGACACATGTGGCCCTCCAAAGATTTTTTTATTTGCCCTTACAGCATAAACAATGATACAATTTACATCTATGAAAATCGTTGCAGTAAAGTAATGTTATTAATATGTCATAACATTGACCAAGAACTGACTTATTGTATTACAAATCCATCTTTACATTGGTTCTGTTGGTTCTATAAATATTTCCATAGTTGTATTATATGTCTTGTCCTACAGTCTCCATCTTCTCCTACTGTCTTCACCTTGTTCTACATATCCATCTTGCCCTACTGTCTTCATCTTGTCTCACTGTCTTCTTGTCCTATGCCTCCATCTTCTCCTACAGTACATCTCCATCTTGTCCTACTGTCTCCATTTGTCCTACTGTCTTCTTGTCCTATGCCTACATCTTCTCCTATCCCTCTTCTTTTCCTACATCTCCATCTTGTCCTGCTATCTCTATCATGCCCTACTGTCAAAATCTTGTTCTACATCTCCATCTTGTCCTACTGTGCATCTCCATCTTGTCCTACAGTTTCCATCTGGTTATTTTCTTTCCATCATTGTCTCGATCTTGCACTTCAGTTATCATTCTGACCTACCTTCTTTCCTGTCTATAACTGTTGACAAAAAAAAAAAAAAAGGACTTATAATGCTGTTGTCATATGTTTTCAGGTGGCTCTGTAACTAAAGACCAGTGCGGGTGAGTTATTGCAGACACATTTAAGTACTAATAAATAAAATAATATCAAAACTGACATGTAATACTATGGAATTTTTAAAATCATTCTTATTAATGAATGAAAGCTAAAGTTAAAGAGTTTACTATTTGATAAATAAACTTCTAAAAACCCTGTAGGACTGAAAACAGTGTGTGTGAGGTTTTTTTGTGGTGAACGCTAATCACACATTTTGATTAATCTGCTCTTTGATCTTCCTTTTTCTTATATTTCCATTGCTAATTAAGACCCAAGCTTATTAATTTTCCTTTTTAATGTACAAATCCCTGCCTGGTTACTAGGATCAGTGAAACTGTAGTAGCCATATAGCAGTTTAAATTCCAGTTTATACCTCTACTGTCTAAATCATATTCAGAATTGTTGTTCCTGATTTAATAGGACTGGACCAAGACAACAAGCTGATGACCATTACACAACACTTGAACATATGAAACCCAGTGCAGAACAGCCAGTGTATGACTATAGTGAGTTTATTCTAAACTATATTTAAACAACTACTTTTGGCAGGATACAAAGGTTTTATATTTATCTAACAACAATTGTGTATTCTACTGTCATCTTAGCAAAGAAAGTTTGACATTGGCCCTAAAAAGGTAGCTGCAACTTTTGCCTATTTATAGTACAGGTATGGGACCTATTGTACAGAACCCTCAGGACCTGGGGCTTTCCAGATCCATAATTTGGATCTTCATACCTTAAATCTACTATAAAACCATGGAAATATGAAATAAACCCAAAAGGCTGGTTTTGCTTCCAATAAGGATTAATTATATCTAAGATTGGATCAAGTACAAGCTAAAATATTTGGATTATTTGGATAAAATGGAGTCTATGGGGGATGGCATTTCTGTAATTTGGAATTTTTTGGATAATGGGTTTTCAGATAACAGATCCCGTACCTGTACTTATTATACTGTGTTTTTATTTCTATTTCCTTCCTTTGTATGCAACAACAGTTCTCCCTTCCTTTATGGAAGGGATTTTATGAATACTGATAGGGTTAGAGCCACTGTCCAGCAAGATTTGAATGGCTCATTAAATGAACTGTAACACCAAAAAATGAAGTGTTTAATAATTAAAATATAATAGACAAAAGCCATGAATATCTTGTAAATTATATCCTTATAAATGGTGGGTTCTGATGTCATCAGTTATACATTGTGAGTTCTGATGTCATGTCTGTCACATGACTCATTGAAATGTGTGTTTTATAATAAATAAAGTACCCCCAGTTGTAAAATATGAGGATATTAGAAGTTACGTCGGAGTTGCATGACCTGTATAAAAACACAAGGCCTACGGCCTTGTGTTTTTATATGGTCATGAAACTCCTCTGTAACTTATAATATCCTTTTATTTTTAAGAGGGGATACTTTATTCACTATATAATGTACTGTCACCTTCCATTGGTAAAACTAATCTGTTTATGTCATAAACATTATAATTGTGTACATAATGTCATCAAACTGTTGTGTAGCAATGGAGGAAATTTAATTAGGGCTAAATGGCTATGGTTGAATAAAAGATAAACTCTGTAGAACACCATTGTATTCTATAGAGCATATCAGCTATGTAACTGAACCTTTTCTCATTTGAATGGCTGCCCCCATGGCTACACAGCAGATTGTTCACATAAAATACAGTAGTGTTTTTGAGGCCAATAGACAGTTTTATCAGTGCAGGGCAACATAACATTATAATTTAATTAGTTAAAGTATTTTAATTGTTTTTGTTTTTACTGTTGCTTTAACATTTACCGCCCTGCTGCTTGGATATACGTGTAACTGAAAGACAACTGAGACAATGGACACACAGAAACTATATAAATATATGTGTAGGAATGTGTAAAATTGCCATCCCCAGTATTATTTAGCAGGCAGTTTCCTTTAAGCTATGCCCTAGTTGTTTCTCACAGTGACCAGTAGATGGCATTGTGCTAGAGTATAAAAGGCTCTGAAGCCATGCTTTCAGTCTCCATCTTGTGCTGGCTCTAGCCTGAGCAGGCAGGCATAGCTCGAGTGGAACCTAGACAGGTCAGGTCTAGTAAGAATAGGCTACTCACCTTTATAGGTCACTCTAGGAGTGACAGACAGTCAGGATATTTAGTTGAGCAGCTTGAGGCTCCTCCGAGGATTAAGATCCCGGGTACTAATTGCCCAGAAGTAGGGACTAAGTGTACAGACCTAGGGTAGAGAGTATTCCCCTCAGGTTCTACTTAGGGAAAAGGCTGAAAGCTGGGTGTACCTCCTCAAAGCTGCATGCATTATTCTTGTTCACGAGGAGAATCATATTGATCAAAAAGTGCTGTGAGTATTGCCTATCCAATGTTGATCCTGTATGTGCTGATTGTACAACCCACTGAGGATTGTACTGTATATTGTGTCTAATAAATCTGTTCTATGGTTAAGTTATAAGAACCACTGGCGCACAATTATTTGCAAACTGAATACAGTTACAGTTGCACTACACCCTGCTTCCACATCGCTGCAAAGGCTCACTCCCTAAGATTTTAAGGTCTCATTCGGAGCATATGTACTGGGAGTGGAGATTATAGTAGAGTAAGGTGCACTCAATTTACTATAGCGCTACATATGTAATCTGAAACTCATATGTGACACAAATTAACCTAACATTATTAAATGTCATTAGAATAAAGACATTATAAAGTTATAACAACTTTCTTGGAGTATTTTCTTTCTCTTTCCTTTTTGATTTAAGAATAGAATCACGTGAGGGTGCATGTGCTATTAGGTAACCTTATAGGGAGCAATGGGGGCAAGTTCTGATGTGTGGACACCTCTACATGCCTTTGTAACTCTTTTATTTCTTTTAGTCATTATTCAAGATGCCACTCATGGAACAGATGTGTGCAACGATTACTACAGTAAATATACAGGTATGTCATCTTCCCTATATTTGGCAATCCTCAATGATCACATGACTTAAAGAATGTTAGTTTATGAATATTAAGCAACCTAATAAGTTTTGGTGATGTCTGTTGAAAATGTGAGCCTTGGCCACACTCTTTGTTGATCTAATACCCAAAGCCAATGTATAACTTTCATATATTTATGTAAATTACCCTTTATCTATCTAGATCCTTAGCTCAATACATATTGGGCTGGAGTGTCTATTTGTCTGGGGTCCCCCCAGAAAGCCTTTAGTATTTGAGATAATTGTGCACCCTGTAGTAAAGGCACTGTAATTCAACATTTTTTCCTGGGGAAAATAATGTTAAATGTCTGCTATTTCTACATTTAGTAATTATTTTCATTAAAGTTATAGTAATGGATGTATAATTATTTCCCTCTTATTTATCTAGCTTCTATGAATGTGTTACCCAGTAAAGGCCCCAATACACGGGCCGATAAAAGCTGCCAACAGACCGAGTTGGCAACTTATTGGCCCGTGTTTGGGGCCCTCCGAAGGCCTGCCCAATAGATATGGGTCAGATGTCGGCGATCGTTGATGCGGACCACCAGTATTGCCTCCATTCTGATCCGATCATTGGGCTCTGGAGCCCACGATCGGATCAGTCTGATATCGCCCAACTCAATGTGGGCATATCGGGGAGAGATCCACTCGTTTGGTGGCATTGCCAAACGAGAGGATCTTCCTGTGTATGGCCACCTTAAGTTCTATTGGTATCTAGTTCAACCTTCCTTATCCCCTTAAGAAAAAGTGGAGCTTAGGGCCCAAAAACATTCAACATTTTAGGACACATCTTTAACCCTACCTTTAACCATAATTACCCAAATAAGGTATATGATCACTACAGAAAATGGACAATAAGCACGGATTATGTGCACAGGAACCCCAGATATGCCAGTAAATTCACTGTAGACAATAGATATGGAATTACAGAGACATAGGGGCAAATTCACTAAGATTCGTAGTTGCGCCAGGCGTAACTTCGCCACACTTCGCCAGGCGTAGTTGCGCCAGCGCTCCGCAAATTCACTAAAATCCGAAGTTGCGCACAGGGGTAGCGTAAGGTTGTGAAGTTGCGCTAGCATTGATTCGCTAAGAGAAGCAAAGTTACGCTAGCGATGGTTAATTTGCATACGGCGCCAAATTCAAATTTCAATGGAGGAATATGTAGAATCACTACAAATGCCTGGGAAACCTTCAAAACATCAAATAAATTTTTTTTTTGCCCTACACATGTGCCCACTGTATAGTTAAGTTGCCATGAGTCAGGAAATTTAGGGGGGAAGGAGGGGAGCCCCAAAAATTTTTTCGATCTTTTTCAGCCTATCACCCATAATATAGAAAAAACGCCAGCGTTTTTTGGGACTTTGAACTTTTTTTGAAGCAATCCCTATCTACTCTATTGCGCTTCACCTGGTCTGAGGTGGCGAAGGAAGTCTAGCGTAAAAGGTAGGGTTCAGTACACTGCGCGCGTTAGTGAATTTGCGTAGTTACTTCCGTAGCGAAAATTCGCCAGGCGTAAGTGTGCGAAGTAACACTAGCGAATTTACGCCAGCGTTCGTTAGTAAATTTGTGAAGTAACGAAAATGCCCAACGCTAGCGAATTGACGCTAGCGTTAGGTGCTTCGGCACTTAGTGAATTTGCCCCTAAGCCTCTATAGAAATATAGTAAATAAATATTAGCATGGACAAAAATCATGTATAGCAAGCCTTAACTAGACAACTGTTTTATTATGTGACTTCTTAAACTTTTCTTTCAGCTTCTTCTTTTCCAAAGAATAATATTGTGAGTATTTCAACAAGTTTATATTAATATTCTTGATGGTTTATATGTGAGCACACCTCAGATCCTTTTCTGTGTAATCAAAGTATTTAATGGACCAGAAATAAATAAAAAATTTGCACAGCCTTTATTAAAGAATACCTTACGGAAAACTCTGCTTGCGCTACTCTTCAGAAAAGGCGATCCGGTGATCGATCATGCGATGCTCGATGGATCGTCGCCATGTCGCCTTTTCTGAAGTGGAGCGCAAGCAGCGTTTCGGTAAGTTATTTCTTTATAAAGGCTGTGCGATTTTAAAGTTTAATTTGTCTTGGTGTTTTGTTTTCGTGGTATACTCAGGAATTTTTAAAAAATGTTTTTTTATGTTACTGGTCCTTTAACATGCTTAATAGTAATGACTGAAACTTGTGAGGCCTAGAATTCCAAACCAAGTAGGGCTCCCCAGTGTAAAACTCCATAGTCGAGGCCCTTGTGCCACCACCTTATCACCCACTCTGGATGCACCTTTTCTGACCACCTGGAGCACTACGTTTGCAATTCTTAATTGGGTTTAGGGGATTCAATGTAAAAAAGGAACATGATATTTATCTCTACTTAAAACCTGGCACGCTTTTCATGTGGAGGCCCATTTATCAACATTCTAATTTTAATAGTGTTGGAGGTTTTTTTTTTTGAAATCATGAATAAACTCATTTTCTCTAATGCCGCAAATCCCAAATTATTAAAAGATCCATATCTAAAAAGCTCAAAGAGGAAAAAAGGATGCACTGAAAAATATGAAAAGCTCTAGAAATTAGATTTTTTAAGACAATAACTAAGAAAAATAAATCAGAAAACCTCTACAACTAAATAGGTCCAATAGGTTCAGTACAGCCCCCGTTGACTCCTATAGGATCTTGACTTGTACTTGCCGAAGTCTTTTATAGTTGATAAATTGAAAAATTTTTTTAGAGTTTTAGAGGGAAAAAAACATGATTTTCTTTATAGAAAAAGAAGGTGCAAAGAGCAATAACATGGTGATTTGGTGCTGTATTCTGCCCTTTGCTTAAAGTTTTATAAATGAGACCGTGTGTGTTCTATACATTTTGTTGGGGCTGGTGTCAAGTCTTATTGTTTTGTATTTTATTCAGGATGAAGTTTCTGTTTCTTACACTGCTGAAAAGAATAAATCCACCATAGCTTTCCAGCATCATGAAGAACCTGATTCTTCCATCTACGAGAACTTCAGTGCCTCATAACTTGTAAAATTGCAGCGCAATCACTACTACATTTTCACAGTCACAACCCAGTAACCAGTTCTTATCAAGTAACAGAACAATAATTTAAAAACTTATCATTGTCATAACGTTTATTAAAAGATCCAAATAAAAAAATAAGAATGGAAAAATGACTCTGATCGAATACCTTGAAAACCTTTAAAAATGGGAATTTTCAGACAATCCCTATTGAATAAAATCCGCAAACTTCTAAAAGTCCAAATCAATTTAAAACGGTCCAAAAAGATAACTGCAGCTCTCAGTGACTTCTATAGGTCCTCAACGACTTTCCCTGGTGACGTTTTGTATTAGAGGTTTTTACACACAAATTTTTAAAGGTTTTTTTTTTTAAAAAAAGGAAAAACACATATTTTTTCATATTCAAAACGTGTTTATTAAAATAAAATATTCAAAACAAATATAGAAGCTTTTGCTACATGAATCACATTGAAATAATAAACAAAGAAACAATATATGCAAAGGTTGCCGATGATACACATTACAAAATATAGAAGCAGAATACACAAATGAGAAATTGTACACAAAAAAAAAAAAGGAATAATAAAAAAAAAAAAAAGAAGAAGGAACCAAAGAAATAAGTAAGGCAAGGCAGTACGTCTATAAATAAAATAATCCACTAAACACAGCATCGCTATCAAGCTTCAGGGTATCAAGGCGCAGTTGCTTCCCCTGCATTTGCTATAAATTGCATCCATAAAAACCAAGTGTCCGCAAATTTCCCTTGGGTATTATTGACATATGCCGTCAATTCTTCCATACGATAGATTTCACTCACCACTTTATACCACTCCTCTCTAGTAGGAGGCAGGAGACTCCTCCAATGTAACGGAATAAGGGATTTAGCTGCCAACAAAAGCTGCATCACTAATTTTGACCGAGAAGGGCCGAAAGACTTAATATCATGAAATAATAAAAGGGTTGATGGAGATTTAGGCAGTTGGATCCCAGTTATGGTCTTACAGTCAGACAGAACATTTTTCCAGTATGAATTCAATACAGGACAACTCAGCCAGATATGGGACAGAGTTCCTGGTTCCCGACTGCACCGCCAACATAAATCATCTGAACACAAACCCATCTGTTTCAGCCTCACCGGAGTTCTATACCACCGGGAAAGTAATTTAAAGGAGTATTCCTGATACTTATTACTAATAGAGCAGCGGGAATTAGTTCGGTAAATAGAGGCCCATTCACCATCAGTAAAAGTCGTTTCCAATTCCACCTCCCATTGACGTGCATAAGATGGGTGGTCTTTGCATTTCAAACTATTTAGTAATTTATAAAATATAGAAACCTGATGCAGAATGTTCCCCTCTCTAGCACAAAGGGATTCAAAGGTAGTCAGGTCCCTGGCCACTACTCCACATAGTTTTAAGTCTACCAACCAATGAGAAAGCTGCCGAAATCTCCAGAAATCCTGTAGGGACCACAACTCCTGGTTCTGTACTACTTGGGACGATACACCCGGCTGAGTTAACAATAAATGCCTTAAACTAGGCTTCAAAATGCCAAAGGCCTGTTTAAAACCATTGTCTTGAAGACTAGGTGGGAACTCCGGATTGTTATACAAAGGCAAAAGTGGTGAGGGAAATACCGTTAGCTGAAGTTGGCGGATAAGCTGTTTCCAAGTTAAGAGGGTAGGAGTTATTAATACATGAGGACGTATCCCCTTAAGAGAGTGGCTAATATCTTTTGCCCATGGTAGGGAGTGAAGGGTATGATCTACCCAAGAATCCTCCAATTGCCTCCAGTGTACAACAGAATTTGGGTCCGTAAATGTTCGAATTCTCGATAAAATACTGGCCTGATAGTACGCCTCCAGATCAGGATAACCAAGCCCTCCATTCTGTCTTGTTTTATGAAGAGTTAGAGTCTTCACTCTACCCCTCTTCCCCCTATTAATGTAATCTCTGATCATATCGTTAAACTCTTTAAAAAAATTAGGAGGAAGATGGATAGGGAGAGTCTGGAAAAGATAAAGAAACTTAGGCAGAACCGTCATTTTTACAGTGTTAATTCTACCCAGCCACGTAAAATGTTTAGTTCCCCAAAGTTGTAGAGTTTTCCGAGTCTCTTCTAATAGGGGCTTATAATTTAAATTATAAAGTTGTTGGCTGTCAGGCGAAATCCGGATGCCCAAATACTTTATACACACAGGTGGAAATTTAAAGGGAAAGTTAGATGTCAATTGTTGTTGCAGTGGTAACTGCATATTTAAAATTAGAGCCTCTGACTTATCCATATTGATTTTATAATTGGACAGTGACCCAAATTCCTTCAGTTCTCGCAGAAGATTAGGTAGGGTAATCAGAGGTTGTGAAATAGCGAATAAGAGGTCATCCGCAAATGCCGCAACTTTATAGGTATCGCATCCAATCGTTACCCCTAAAATATCCGGATTGCGTCTGACAGCGGATAATAAAAACTCCATTGTTATCACATAAATAAGTGGGGAGAGAGGGCAACCCTGTCTCGTCCCATTCCTTATCTCAAATGGGGGAGAAAGAATCCCATTGACTCGAACCTGCGCAGACGGAGCAGTATAGGAAGCCATAATTTTACCCTTGAACTTAGGCCCGAACTCCAAACTGTCTAATGCCAAGTCTAGAAAGTCCCAACTAACTCTATCAAAGGCCTTCTCTGCATCTGTCGAGAGAAGCAGAGAAGGCCTGCCTTGCACTCGAAGCCATTCAATCCAATTGAGAACTTTATAAGTGTTTTCCTTGGCTTCTCGATTGAAAACAAAGCCTACCTGATCTCGATGGACAATCATAGGGAGAATTGGTCGTAAACGCTGGGCCAGAATTTTGGTGAACAATTTCAAATCTTGATTGAGGAGAGAGATGGGACGATAGCTACTACAATTAGTATCATCTTTACCTGGTTTGGGAAGAACAGCAATATGCGCCAGTAAAAATTCTTGGTTAGGAGGAGCATTAATATCTAAGCCGTTAAATAGCGCTTCCAGGAGAGGCGTTACTTGGGTAAGACATTGTTTGTAAAACCCAGCCGGGAATCCATCAGGACCTGGGCTTTATGAGAGGGGAGTTGTTTAATAACATCCAAAATTTCCAATCTAGAAATAGGGGATTCCAATGCCTCTAAGTGCACAGACGGAATCGAGGGGAGTTTATTATCAGATAAATATTTACGAATATTTATCCGAAGATGATCTCTAGCCTGAGAAGAGATAGATGGATTAATATTATACAATTTCTGATAATAAGCACGAAACGCTGCCGCTATCTGTTTAGGTAAAAGATGGACAAGGCCTTTATCATCCTTAATTTTATGAATATGGGAAATGGTGTGTTTCTGCTTCAAAGCTTGAGCCAGCATCTTCCCAACCTTATTTCCATATTCATAATATTTTTGTTTAACTTTACTTAAAGTACCCTGAATCTTATAATTCAGCAAAGAATGTAGTTTAAGTTTACATTCGGTTAAAGTCTTCAAACGTTCCTCATCAAGAGATTGCTTATGCAACTCCTCAAGTGAGTGTATTTGGTCAAACAATTGGGCAAGTTGTTGAGACCTCAGTTTCTTTAGTCTGGAACCGTGTTTAATAAAGATACCTCTAGCTAGACATTTAAAGGCCTGCCATTTCGACATGGGAGAAGAAGTCGTGTCAGATTGAAGAGCTGCACTATAAGCCACAGAGGCTTCAGTCAACTCAGACATACAATCCGGATCATTAAGCAGAGATTCATTAAGTTTCCATCTCCATTCAGAAATCTGTTTTATGCGGAAATCTCAGAGTTATTGAAGTAGCCCCATGGTCTGACCACAAAATATCTTGTATCGAAGCTGACGACAGCCATTCCAGGTGGTATTGGGAAAGAAAAATATAGTCAATTCTAGTATATACAGCCTTAGCATGAGAGTAGAAGGTAAAATTACGATCCTTGGGATACAGATATCTCCAAGTATCAATCAGTTGGGTTCGTCGAAGAGCCTTATGTGTCAAATTGATGGCGGAATACGGGAGTGAAGATGTTCCCTTGGACGAGTCCAACCTAGGTTGCAAAGTAAGGTTGAAATCCCCTCCAAGAATCAAACATCCTGCACCAAAAGAGTCCAAAGCGGACAGCATCTTCCTAACAAATGAAGGTTGCGATTTATTAGGAGCATATACACTCCCAATAGTACATAGGGTATGGTGAATAGATCCTTTCACAAAAATATATCTGCCTTCAACATCCCTCAACACATCCATCAATTGGAAATCTAAATTTTTGTGCAAACCAATAGCTACTCCTTTGCTTTTTTGAGAGGCATTATTACTATAAAACCACCTGGAATAGCCGCCATATTTAATAGGAGCACAGTCAGCCCCCTTAAAATGTGTCTCCTGTAAGAGAACAATATCAGTTTTGCCTTTGTACATTGCATGTAGGATTTTACGCCTTTTCTCAGGAATATTGAAGCCATTAACGTTTAAAGAAGTTACAGTAATATCACCCATTGAAGCAGACTGTAAATGCATAGTGACTTATATAGCCTTGCCAAAAACAAATAATAGTAATAGTAAAGAAAAAAGAAAAAACGACAAAAAAAACCAAACAATGCGAAACATGCCACAGAAAAATCAAAATACACATTAAACTGTGCGATAGACATCGCAAAATGGGGCCTAGAAAAAATCACCAAAAAGGTGAGATGTAATAGGGACTAGAAGGGTTAACAGCCAGTGTCTTCCCCAATAGTCACCCAATCCCCTGGGGGGGTGGAGAGCTCAGTATGCCGAAAGGGCTGCTCCCCATATACCCGATCCAAAAACAGTGTAGAACCATATATGAAAAAGAACAGTACCATACCGTCCAGCAAAATCCAATCGAAATGCAGAGTAGGAAGGTGACGGAGAAAAGAGTAAAAAATTATAATTAAAAAAAAAACAAAAAAAAAACAAAGAAAAAACAGATCCAACTGAATTCTTCCGTCAAAGTTGACAATACGTTGCCAATAACAAATAAGTCAAAGAGCTGGTAGGCAGTATAGTACATGTTGAATATACTCATCCCTCTGGTGGTAAATCTTTGGCCGGGGTGACTTTGGACTTCTTACGTTGTTCCTTGGGTGTAGTCGCCTCGGTCCATGGTTCTCGAGCAGGCAATAACGGCAGTTTCGGCAGATAGCAAAACTTTATCCATTCCGGCAAAGTAACATCAGAGAGCCCCAGGCCTGCAAGAAAAGGAGCCAAATCATCCGGCCCAGTGAGAGCAAAGGATTGGCCATTGTGGGTTACATGTAGACTGAACGGATAACCCCATCGGAATAGGATGTTATTGTCCTTAAGTGCAGTTATAAGGGGTCGCAGTAGTCGTCGGTGCTGTAGAGTAGACCAGGATAAATCCTGGAGAATTAACAATTGCGCTTCCTGGAAGGGAATGGTTTGCATTTTCCTCGCCTTTTGCAAAATTTCCTCCTTCACAGGAAAACGAGTCAGGCAACAAATTACATCTCTAGGCCGATCCGTCGGCAATCCTTTAGGCCGCAAAGCTCTATGTATCCTCTCAAACTCTACCATATGCGTATCTGGTTTCTCAAGGATAAGATTGAAAATTTTCATTGCAGTAGCCTGGAGGCTTACTCCATCAACTTGTTCCGGGAGGCCTCTAATGCGTAGATTACAACGACGACCCCGATTGTCTAAATCGTCTATCCGCTTCTGCAGGGAGTAGAGCAGTTTGTTTTGAGTAGACTGTGACTGAATCAGGGAGTTAGTAGCAGTTTCCACAGTGTCTTGGCGCGTTTCAGCATCTGCGACACGCGAATGTAATGTAGCCATTTCAAGCTTAAGATCTGCCACTTCCTCGCGTACAGTCTTTTTAATTTGTGAGACCAAGTGTTCAAAATCCCTTTTAGTCGGGAGCGATTTAAGGTAAGAGAGCGTGGCAGTATCAGTACTCACGGACTCGCTGTCGGAGTCTTCTAGTGGACTGCGCGGGCGTCTCAGCGCCATCTTGGATTTATGCGACGCAGCTTCCAAATCTGCAGAAGTAAAGAATTGCTTCAGCGAACGTTGCGCCTCAGTCGTTCTTGGGGTCTTAGATGTCTCTGAGGTAGAATCTTTAAGTTTGCCGTGTTTACCCATAGCCAAAATGAGGGATTAGCACTGTTTTGGATCGGTTGGATCAGGAGCCGCACACTCACACGTCCACCATACTCAGCTGCAGGCCACGCCCCCCCGGAAAAACACATATTATTCATTTGTGGGGGTAAAAATTACATTTGTTTGTTAATACATGGGATCCACAGCGTAGATGATCTTGAGGCCAAGTTGTAGTTGTTGTATCTTGCACTTGTAAATGACTCCTTAGATCAGTGGTCCCCAACCAGTAGCTCATGAGTAACATGTTGCTCACGAACCCCTTGGATGTTGCTCCCAGTGGCCTCAAAGCAGGTGATATTTTTGAATTCCTGGCTTGGAGGCAAGTTTTGGTTGTATAAACACCAGATGTACTGCCAAACTGAGTCTCCTGTAGGCTACCAGTCCATATAGGGGCATAGCCAATCACATCCCTTATGGCCCCTTATGACATCCTCATGGACTTTTGCATGCTTGTGTTGCTCTCCAACTCTTTTTTACATTTAAATGTGGCTCACGAGTTAAAAAGGTTGGGGACCGCTGCCTTAGATCTTTGTGTTCAGTACTTACTTCGAGTGAAGGATTAGAATAAAAAAATACTTGAATTTCGAAGTATTTTTTTGGCTACTTCGACCATCAAATTGGCTACTTCGACTTCGAATCAAATGATTTGAACTAAAAATCGTTTGACTATTCGACCGTTGGATAAAAAAAACTTTGACCACCTACTTCGCCACCTTAAACCTACCGAGGTACAATGTTAGCCTATTGGGAAGGTCCCCATAGGCTTACTAAGTATTTTTTTATCGAAGGAAAATCGTTTGATTGATGAATTAAAATCCTTTGAATCGTTCGAACGATTTTTCCTACGATCGTTAGAACAAACGAATTGCGGTATATCCTTCGATATCCTTCGACTTCAATATTCGAAGTCGAAGGATTTTAATTAACCCTCGATATTCGACCAATAGTAAATGTGCCCCTGAATGTTTAAAAAATTTCGATTTATGTGACAATTATAACCTCACATTGATCATGCTGCTTACTCTCTACTTATAAACCAATAACTAAACAGAGAAATACAGACCATACTGACCACCGCACTGAGAGAAGAAAAAGCTCAGAAATATGTTAGTTTCATATAAACTTACACGTTGTGTAATGCCTCTAGGTGGTGGTGTAAGTCCATGCAAAAGATTTGCCTTTTTTTTTAACAAAAATCTGAATTTTCTCATAGTTTAAAAAAAAAAAGTCAGACCACAATCCCCTCTACGATTTGACCTTATTTTTCATTAAAAACCTCAAAAATAGGTTTGTAAAAACACTTGAAAAACTCAAAATGCCCAAAATACAAATGTTTTGGCTTTTTGTACAAAACTCAGCATAGACCCTGATATCTTCAAATCTGAAAGGGGTCCCCTGCCATTGACTTCTACAGGACCACTACAGGACCACTACAGGCTGGAGGTCGATTATTTTGGATTCAGACTTTTTGCAGCCTCCGGGTATAATAAATCGAAAAAAAAAAAAAATGTCCTCTACAAATTCGAGTTTTCTAGTGAAAAAAACCCTTATATTTTTCAAGATATTTGCATTCGGACTTTGAAAAATAACACCCTAACTATAGATAGTGATCATTGATGTCAGATGATATCGGTTCCAAAGTTCCCCAGTGGAAGCTCCATTTCCTTCCTCTACTCTCTAAACCAGGGATCCCCAACCTTTTGAACCTGTAAGCAATATTTAGAAGTAAAAGAAGTTGGGGAGCAACACTAGCATGAAAAATGTTCTTGGAGTTCCAAATAAGTGTTGTGATTGGCCATTTGGTAGGTCCTATGTGGATTGTCAGCCTACATTGAGGCTCTGTTGGGCAGTTCACCTGGTTTTTATACAACCAAAACTTATAAACTTATAAACCAAAACTTATTAAAAAATAAACACCTGCTTTGAGGCCACTTGGAGCAACATCCAAGGGGTTGGAGAGCAGCATGTTGCTCATGAGATACTGGTTGGGGAACACTGGTCTAAACAGTAAGCACTTGATCTTGAATAAAATTGTATTTTTTGTGTTTATTTCAACTATGTTATTGTACTAATCCATGTTTGTTCTATTAATGCATTGTTTTAATGTATGGTGCTACCTATGAAACTAAACAGAAATAAAAATATAGATATGTTACTCACCTTGTTGCAACAGCCTGCACAGGCACTGGATCCTCACGCTACTGACAAAAGGACTTGAGTTGAGATGTTGTGGTTTTTTTAACTCTTTATTAAGGTGGAGTGCACTTGGCTGGAGCCCTGTAAAACAGAAGGGAAACACATTGTCATGTACACGGCAAGATTAGAAACAGCTGTTTATCCACCAAGCACCTCCAAGCAAAACATCACTGCCAAATTTTAAGAAAAGTATCAACTGATAATGCTGACAACTCCATTAATAAATGTGTACAAAAAGAGAACTATCAGAAGAGTTACAGTGCGTCGCACCATCTATATACCGTGATAATGATATTAGAGAAAATTAAATAAATGTATTTGGTAAGTACAAAATGAATGAGTGATTGTCAAACAGTTCATTGTATATCAGTTGCAATAAATTCATTTAATTTCATCATGTGTGTCTCGTTATTCTAATAATAAATGCTTATAAATTCATGATTACTTAAATATAAAGTGCTTAAAGTGAATAAAGTGCCTTAATAATTCATCTCAATAGATCCCTAGAGAATTCATATTCAGCAGCAGTCAAATGCTGTAAAGCAATTAAAACATAATATTTAATTCATCAGTTTAAAAAAGATAGAGCACTTAGTTCATGTTACCTATACTCGAGTATAAGCCATCCTGAGTATAAGCCGAGGTACCTAATTTTACCTCCAAAAACTGGGAAAGCTTATTGACTCGCGTATAAGTCTAGGGTGAGAAATGCAGCAGCTTCTGGTAAGTTTCAATCAAAAAATTGAGGGTTTCTGCTCCCATTGGAGGTGCCGGCGTCTCGTTTTTGGATGCTGGCGACCATTCTTGGACGCCGGCGAATATTCTTGGAGACTATTCTTGGACGTCGGCGACTATTCTTAGACGCCGGTGACTATTCTTAGATGCTGGCGACCATTTTTGCGCTTCACCCGAGTATAAGCCGAGGTAGAGTTTTTCAGCATATTTTGGGGGCTGAAAAACTCGGCTTATACTCGAGTATATACGGTAAAAACAATTAAAAATAAATGATGCATTGAGCTGGTTTTAGTGGTAAGGGATCTTGCTTAGTAGCAAAAAATAAAACAAGTTAAACCCTCTCAGATCCTAGCATCCGACCAAACAACCCTCAACAACAACATCAACTTTTATACACAGGGTATATAAAGCGGTGACGGGAAAAGTGTGATCTTTGTTTGAATGATAAGCGTTGGAGCCAATAATTCTAAGTACCGTATATACTTGAGTATAAGCCCATCCAAGTACTGTATAAGCCGAGGTACCTAATTTTACCTACGAAAACTGGGAAAACTTATTGACTCTAGTATAAGCCTAGACACAACTACAGCCCTGTCTCCCAGCAGCACACATTCTGCCAAAGAGACCCCCCCAGCGATCAACTGGACTTCTTTGCAAAGTTGATGGTGACAGAGAATTGCCAAACAGATTACTGTGTGCATTGTCCCACTGTCCCACTACCATGTGCAGAGGGTGCTGTGTGATATTGCAGTCACTGTTAATCTTTCATATAACCAACAGATGGCGCTGTGTGATATTGCCATCACTGTTAATCCTTCATATAACCAACAGATGGCGCTGTGTGATATTGCCATCACTGTTAATCCTTCATATAACCAACAGATGGCGCTGTGTGATATTGCAGTCACTGTTATTCTTTCATATAACCAACAGAGGGCGCACTGTTATTCTTTTATAAAACCAACAGAGGGTGCTGGGTGATATTGCAGTCACTGTTATTCTTTCATATAACCAACAGAGGCGCATAGTTATTCTTTCATATAACCAACAGAGGGTGCTGTGTGATATTGCAGTCACTGTTATTCTTTCATATAACCAACAGAGGGCGCTGTGTGATATTGCAGTCACTGTTATTCTTTCATATAACCAACAGAGGGCGCTGTGTGATATTGCAGTCACTGTTATTCTTTCATATAACCAACAGAGGGTGCTGTGTGATATTGCCATCACTGTTATTCTTTCATATAACCAACAGAGGGTGCTGTGTGATATTGCAGTCACTGTTATTCTTTCATATAACCAACAGAGGGTGCTGTGTGATATTGCAGTCACTGTTATTCTTTCATATAACCAACAGAGGGCGCTGTGTGATATTGCCATCACTGTTATTCTTTCATATAACCAACAGAGGGTGCTGTGTGATATTGCAGTCACTGTTATTCTTTCATATAACCAACAGAGGGCTCTGTGTGATATTGCAGTCACTGTTATTCTTTCATATAACCAACAGAGGGCTCTGTGTGATATTGCAGTCACTGTTATTCTTTCATATAACCAACAGAGGGCATTGTGGGATATTGCAGTCTCTCCCCAAGTGAACTGTTAGTATAGGAATGATTAAAAGTGACTGCAATCTCAGCTACTGCCCGCTGACCTGAGTATAAGCTGAGGTAGACTTTTTCAGCACATTTTGGATGCTGAAAAACTCGGCTTATACTCGGGTATATACGGTATATAAGGCTCGGGACCTGGGGTTTTCCGGATAATGGATCTTTCTGTAATTTGGGTCTTCATGCATTAAGTCTACTAGAAATTCACTTAAACATTAAATAAACCCAAATAGGCTGGTTTTGTTTCCAATAAGGATTAATTATATCTTAGTTGGGATCAAGTACAAGCTACTGTTTTATTATTACAGAGAAAAAGGAAATCATTTTTAAAAATTTGGATTATTTGGATAAAATGGAGTCTATTGGAGACAGCCATTCCGTAATTCAGAGCTTTCTGGATATCGGGTTTCCAGATAAGGGATCCTATACCTGTATATAACGTCTTTCGCCCGTGAAGGCTTTGTACACAGCAAGGCTACCAGTAGTGATGGGCGAATTAATTTGCCTGGCATGAATTCGCAGCAAATTCCCAGGTTTCGCCGCCAGCGAAAAATCTCCCACGTCTGTTTCCAATTTTCACAATTTTTTTCGTGAAATGTTCGAATTGCTAGACTTTTTTCATGAAAAGGTTTGAATTGCTAGATTTTTTTGTGAAAACATTAGAAATGCTTGATGTTTTAGTGAGAATCTTCAAATTGCTCTATTTTAGTGAAAACTTTTGAATTGCTCGATTTTGTCGTGAAAACGTTCAAATTTCAAATTGTTTGCGAAAACGTTCGAATTTCAAGTTTTTTTTGTGAACTTTCAGATTTCAGATTCGCCCATCAGTAGCTACCAACCCACCTACATTACATCAGGCAGTCATTATTAGATATCCCCGGAATCATATTACAGGAGTTTTATACCGTATACAATACAACATGAAATACATTAAACATTAATAGACAACAAACAACATGATGGAGGAGAAATTTACTTCTAGAACAGAATATAATGCTTTTTCATTAACAGGCTACTGACAGAGCCCTTTCTTTTTAATATGAAGGAGGTGAAGTAGTAATAGTACTTCTATAATGTCTTAAGACTTTTCCTTTACTTAATGTTCTGTACATTTTATATATATATATATATATATATATATATATATATATATATATATATATATATATATATATATATATATATATATATATATATATATATATATATAAGAATTAATTGCATTGACTACTGGGAACAAACAGCTTTGGTTTTGTAATTTGCAAGTCTACACAAGACCTACACAAAAATAATCATTGTAGATCCTCAGAAATTCTATTGAATCAGCAATATTCTGCCTGTATATTATCATCAGAACTTCTATATATAAATGAGGAAGTCAGTGTTTCCTATCATTGTTCTCTCAGTGTACAATACAATGGGCCAGGGCCAGAATAGGAAGTGGTTACCAGCACTTGAGGTTACTATGGGCATTGTGGTTCCTTATGAGAATCCTGCAGTCGTTATAATGCCCTGGTGTGCCATTGAAGAGGATGTCCATCCAAAATCTATATTTTATATAATATAAGACAAGCAACTTACATTACAAAATGTTCAGTGCTTTTATATTAATGTAAAAAAACATATCTTCTATCCTACTTTATTGCCATTACAAAGAAGAAATGGAAAATGGGAAATATTCTGTATCATCAGTACGGATTCTATGGATATTCTAAATTTAGAAATGTGGGTATATTGCAAATAAGCAATAAGAATTCCCCCCCCCCCCACACACACAAGGGAATTATGTGAAAATGTTGGGAAAGTGCTTAAATATGACATTTTTCTTTCTTCTAGATGCCTAAGTTCCTCAATTTTCTGCAGGGGAAGTAGATTGTGGTAACATGAGAAAGTTATCACATTGTATTCCAAAAAAACTGGTTTAAATCCCCCAGCAGTAAAAATATTGCTGATTTTCATATTGTTTCAATGCTAACTTCACGTTTTTATGACGCCCCACTGCTAATCATTAGTTTACAAACTTTGAGGAATACAAAGAGAAAAAAGCGTTGTGTACTAATACTCAACGTGGGGAAAATTTTACTAAAAGAGAGAAAAAATAGAAAACAAAATTCAGTAGAAGAGATGGAAGCAAGTCCTTCGATTTAGAATACTATAATTTCTGGCATTAATACAAGCAATGCCAGTCAGCAGCATCAAGGGCAAATAAGTTCTTGAGTTGTATTAAATGGGGCAGAGAGTCACGGGAGGAGGGGGTCCCACTGTATAGAGCACTGGTAAGGCCCCATCTAGAATATGCCGTACAGTTTTGGTCTCCATCACTCAAACAGGACATTATTGTATTAGAGAGGGTACAGAGAAGGGCAACTAAGCTGGTAAAGGGAAAATCTTAGCTATGAGGAAAGACTGGCCAAATTGGGGATGTTCACGCTGGAGAAGAGGCGCTTAAGGGGAGATATGATAACTATGTATAAATATATAAGGGGATCATATAATAATCTCTCTAATGATTTATTTACCACTAGGTCTTTCCAGCTGACACAAGGTCACCCATTCCGATTAGAAGAAAAGAGGTTCCGCCTAAATATTGGGAAGGGGTTTGTTACAGTGAGAGCTGTGAAGATGTAGAATTCTCTCCCTGAATCAGTGGTACAGGCTGATACATTAGATAGGTATAAGAAGGGGTTGGATGGTGTTTAGCAAGTGAGGGAATACAGGGATATGGGAGATAGCTCATAGTACAAGTTGATCCAGGGAATGGTCCCATTGCCATTTTGGAGTCAGGAAGGAATTTTTGCCCCTCTGAGGAGAGGCTTCCATTGGTTTTTTGCCTTCCTCTGGGTAAACTCGCAGTTAGGCAGGTTAAAATAGAGTAAAAAGGTTGAACTTGATGGATGATTGTCTTTCAACCTAACTTACTATGTTACTATGTAATACAATGGCCCAGTATTGCTTTATTGAGATCTGCTACTAATATCCTCAAAATCAGAGCAGGTAAATCCCAACACACAAGACAAGTTAAAAGTCTTATCTAAACTTCTCTGAACAGAACCCAAACTGCTGCCTAAGGGTAAGGCCAGACGAGGAGATTCGGGGAGATTTTGTCGCCTGACGTGAGGCAACTTTGGGTGACTATTGAAAACGCATCGCTGCGTGTGCATTAGCGTAGGCGATTTGCGCTGTAGCCTATGGGGAAAAAACGCTGAGGCAGTTCGGGGAGATAGTCGCGCAAAAGACGTGGCGATAAGTCGCCAGACGACAAAATCTCCCCGAATCTCCTCGTCTGGCCTTACCCTAAGGGGGCAGGGGACAAATTCCATTTGAGAAGAATGATTTGGAACTCAACTCAACTGTCTAAGAAGACCCACCTGAACCTGCCCCTTCTTAACCTGGGCCTGACTTTAAGGTTTAAAAGGGAATTAGGCACCAAAACTCAGCCCACCTTGTCCCCTTAGATACATCTGCCCCTAAATGTTTTTATTAGTATATTACATTTTTAATGAGTGGCTAATTAATGAGAACAGCATTGCTAAATAATCATAGGAAAACATTATGTTTCATATAAAACAATGAGGTTTGGTTTGACTCTATGCATATAGAGACACCTCTTGGCTAGATAGTTTCTAATAGGAAAACAATATCTTTTTTTTAGAATGCAGGTGCCATGGGAATAGGAGAATCAGTTCTAAAATATGTAGGAATTTGGAAACCATTGCATGGCATAAATGGCAATGGAGGAAGGGCACAAAAAAGAATTTCCATAGTCTGTCTCTCCTCTCAGCAGTCACAAACATTCATTGGAGCGTCCAGTCCACATCCAGTAATAAATCATAAAGTTTCATCAGAGGAGACATGTTGTGCCATGCACTTATAAAAAAGTCTTTGTATCAATACAAGGCTCTCCAGTGGATTTTTATCATACATGTATAATCTTCTTAGTTATAATGCCTACATTTAATAAATCTATTTCCCAACCGTTGAACTTGTTTCCTTCGAATTTCTAAAACATTTAGAAATTTGTTTGTAAGTTCCTAATTCCTACCAAAGCGTTAGTGTAAACCAACACACTAATAACACTTTTATATTTAAAAAGAAAAGAAAAAAATAATGAAAACCTATTTTTGAAAGAGAAGGCTCAAGCGTCCAGTAGAGTTTAGGTGCATTTTGGGGGTCACTGACCCCATCCAAAAAAACACATGCCCTCTAAGGCTACAAATGTGTTGTTATTGCTCCTTTTTATTACTCACCTTTCTATTCAGGCCTCTTCTGTTCAACAGTTAAGTTTGCTCCATCTGTAGCTTGGAGCTTTGTGTGTATATATCATCTATATTTGTTACAAACAAAACCAGTTGTTATTTGTTTCATTACAGGAGCGGCTGTCAGACCCATAGTGAGCTTCTCACCAAACTGGGCCACAATATTCACATATGAATCTGTAACTATGACTTGTAATGTAGATTCCTCTGCACAAGGAGACCTGGGTTATTCCTGGTATAAAGATGGCAGCTTGATCGGTTCAGGTCAACAGAAATATACAATAGACACTGCCCAAAAGAGTCATAGTGGGGAATATAAATGTAAGACCCGTAGAAGTTATCTGAGTGAAGCTGCTAAACTGACAGTTAGTCGCGGTGAGTATAAAGCAAAGTTTTTCTTTTTATTCAGTTTTTTCCTAAGGCATTTTTAAACATTTTGACAGCATAATAACAGCACATGCCACAACTGCACCCTATTATTTAAATGATATGCAACTGCATGTGTGAGACTGGGCCAATTGGTTGCAATTTTGGTGTGAGAGTGTGTCACCTCTGGTGTGAATTGGAAAGCAACTAAAAACACAGTGAAATCTCCTTCTACTGCTTATTTTCAAGAATCTGCCAAATTTCAAATCAATCTTGAAATCTCGAATTTTTAAAATTTGAAACTTTTGGAAATACACCTCTCATTGACTTCTACATGAACTCGACAGTAGTGATGGGCGACACCATAGGCGGAGGGTGATTGTTTTTCATTTGGAGAGGCTAAAAGTGGCCATACATGGGCTTAAATCATGCAAAAAGGAACTGACGTAAACATAGAGTGGTCCTCTGACTGCTTTTTAAATTTACTTCCATTTTCTATTTTGATTTGTTTCTGAGATTTAAGCAGTTTTAAGTAGCTGAAATGCTAACAACTGGCTTCAGCTCGGCAGCTCTCTATGAAGCTCTCTTAGGGGTATATTTATCAAAGAGTGAAGTTAGAGAACACCACAATCCACTAGTGTGACATTCCACCACTCTACTTTCATTTCTATGGGATTTGTAAAAGAGTATTTATTAAAGGGTAAAAGTGAAAGTTCATCCTTTGATAAATATTCCTTTAAACAACTCATAGAAATGAATGGAGCGTAGCTGAATTTCACTTGAGAGGACTGTGGTGATCTCTAACTTCCCTCTTTCATAAATATACCCCTAAGTGTCTGGGACTTGACTCAAGCTGCCGATGCACTTTCTATGTATATGTTGAGAAACTGACTGATATCAGTCTGAAAATGCTAATATTATCGATCTGAAGATCTCAAAAACCACTAACAACAGGAAAAGATTGTAAAATGCAAAAATGCCCATAGAAGCACCAATGCTAAGTTTATTTTGGGTTTAGTTACCATTAAAAACTACCAAGTGAATGGCTTATTACTGTGTAATTTGACCATTCACATAACATGAAGGGAAGTTCACTTTTTGTTAGTTCCAGAATGATTATTTTAAGCGTCTTTTCATTTGATCTTTTTTTTTTTTAATTGTTTTCCTTCCTAGCCTGCAAGTGAAAAAGCTCTCTAGTTGTCTTTGGTCACTTCCCTAGCAACTAGAAAGCAGGTTACCTTTGCAGGTGCAATTATTGTGTTTTTATTTATCTCTCTGTTAAAAGCTTTTACTTATCTTCCATTGTGAAATTTGATTAGAATATTGGCTTCCGTCCAAAGTGACAGACCTTGCCGCTATATTGTTCAAAAGAGTTGTTTGGTGCCAGGGCTGGAACTAGGGGTAAGGAGAAGAGGTACATGCCTAGGGCAGAATTCTGGGGGAGCACAAGACACAAACATTTTCTGTCAGCCTACTCTCTAGTTAAGGGCCCTGGAAAATTGCCGGTTCCACTTTTTACAGTAACAAGTGGGCGGTGATCTGGACTTCTACTCACACTGCCAACCCCCCACCCCTGTCTGGTCACTGTTGTAGAGGGGGTGTCTGAATGCCAGATTACATTGGCATACTTTTCTCTTGGTCTGGCACTGTTTGGAGCCAATGTTTGCCCCATGATCCATGTGTCTTGTATTATGCTTTTCATTGTCTGATATCAGGAGAGTTGACAGCTGGAAGCAGAGGCGATCCTGGGCTGCTGCCGGCCCCCCTCTCCCGCTCTGCGCTTAAAAATCAGGAGCGGGTCTCTACACTAGCGTAGCCAAATTTTTGGGTTAAAACCCAGAAGTTCGGCTCTTAAAGTTACAAGAGACGTCTTTTTGCCGCTTCTTGTAACTGGCTGCTAGCTACTGGCTGAGGCAAGGTTACACAGTAACATAGTAAGTAAGGTTGAAAAAAAGACACACCCATCAAAGTCCATCAAGTTCACCCTTTTAGGTTGTTTTTTTTCTTTCTAATCTGCCTAGCTGCCAGTTGATCCAGAGGAAGGCAAAAACCCCATCTGAAGCCTCTCTAATTTGCCTCAGAGGGGGAAAAATTCCTTCCTGACTCCAAAATGACAATGGGACCAGTCCCTGGATCAACTTGTACTATGAGCTATCTCCCATATCCCTGTATTCCCTCACTTGCTAAACACCATCCAACCCCTTCTTATACCTATCTAATGTATCAGCCTGTACCACTGATTCACTTCCCAGCTCTCCCTGTAACACCCCTTTCCCTCCTCTAATCTCATTGGCTCCCTCCTGTCTGCTGGGAGGAGCTACTGGTGAATAAAGCATCCAACCCCTTCTTATACCTATCTAATGTATCAGCCTGTACCCCTGATTCACTTCCCAGCTCTCCCTGTAACACCCCTTTCCCTCCTCTAATCTCATTGGCTCCCTCCTGTCTGCTGGGAGGAGCTACTGGTGAATAAAGCATCCGACCCTTCCTTGTACCTATCTAATGTATCAGCCTGTACCACTGATTCAGGGAGACAATTCCACATCTTCACAGCTCTCACTGTAACAAACCCCTTCCCAATATTTAACTGGAACCTCTTTTCTTCTAATTGAAATGTGTGACCTTGCCTCATGGCAGGAGCAGCCCTGGCTGGAATGGGAAGCTTGATATACCTTAAAGGAACTGATTACTGCATTTCTGCAAGATGGTGGGTAATTGTTAGAAATAAGATACAAATAAAAACAACCATATTGTGCAAGCTATGAAAATACTTAATTTCCCCATCACATATAATTGGTTATACTTACATTTTAGTGTGCAATAGCTTAACACTTTAATTTTGTTACTTCCACCTTTTCTTGCACCTATCCTACCCTAGTGCACCATAAAATATAATCCATGCAGATTTTGACACATACCTGACACTGTCAGACGATTTTGCAAGAGACAAAAGTGAAAGGATCAGCTCAGAAGGCCACATTACTACTTCACCTGAACTCCAAAGGGAACTTAACGCGTTTAGGAATTTCTGAGAGCCGCCAACGTCTGAGATCCGTGACGTCATCATTCACTTGGCTTCAGAACGTGGCGTATGTTCTGCCTCTCAGCCTGCCCCACTATGCCTGTGATTTATGGAACCTATTATTTATGAGAAAGGCAGGCAGGCAACCTTCCAAATAAGAGCTGGATCAAAACCCTCTTTGGAACACACAGTGTAAATCACTGAACTCAGTAAGATTTTTTAAAAATAAATTTCTTGTAATTTATTTTTTTAATGCAACAGGGAGGTTTGGGGAGGCTTAGCCTCCCCAAACCTTAATGAAAATCCACCCATGGGCGACACATCAACACTATTCAGATGCCCACTGACTTTAACGCCAGTGTCAAAATTGACACAAGCAACTTTTTGGACGCGCGTCCAAAATTGGATTTTGGATTGAATTTTGCGGGAAATTCGCTAATTTTTCGGTGAAGTGAAATGGGAGAAATTCACCCATCGATGCTCCACAGCTTTTAGTTGGCAATTTGTAGATTTGAATTTTCACGTTTTTTCTGTGTTTTCTAAATCTCAAATATTTGGAAATTTTGGAAACTGAAATTTGAAATCACTTTTGTTTACTGTGAAAATGTTGAATTGTGCTAAAAGCTCATATTTGAATGTTGATAAATTTGCCCCTTGATGTCATAATGAGTCACTGTCATGGAAGAACCTCACACTTGTAGTTTTAGACGTCCCTTAGGTTCCTGTTCCAATAGGCCTTCACACCAGAAATTGTAGATCTGGGGCCAATTTAGGGACCTAGGGAATTACTTCATAAGAAACAGAAGGTTCATTAGTCAAGCTCCTTCTCTGAATAGAGTTTGTTAGAGCTCCAGGTTCCAGCACCCATTGGGTTGGTTGTCCATGCTTAGCTAGTGACCAATTCAAAAAGGAGAGAAGGACTACTGGACAATGGAATCCCTGAAAATATGTGACAATACTTTCATTAGAGGATTACACATTTTGATACTGGATGGCATGGACACAACACTGTGGATTTCCGATAAATGTGCATCAACAAAAGTAGTTATGACCAGTAGGGGGAACATCATGCATCACAATGTGCTAGAATGGTGTGCTGTGTAAATTTTCATCTTTCTGTCCTTCTGTCTCTCTAGCTAATCATCTATGTGCAGTATATTAGGTAATATGTATATGATGAACACATTTCAGTCTGAAAAATATTATTCTCTAAATGTATTTCCAGATTACCTCGCCCTGAAAGTTCCCCCATTTGTGTTAGAAGGGGACAATTTATATTTTTCCTGTGCCGGGTATCCTGATTATGAAGCTGGGGATGCCCATCTGTACAAAGGAGATCAGTCTATAAGTTCCTCGAACTCTGGGAGTTTCCATATTGGAAGAGTAACCATGGCAACGAGAGGTGTCTACACATGTTATAGATCAGTAAAGCACACTGGCATTTATTATGAGAAAAGAAGCAGTGTGAATATTCTCGTAAATGGTAAAAACTTTATTGGTTCCTATCATAAACATTTTTATTTCAGGGAATAAATGAGTTTATTCTTATTCATGTTTTAAAAACCTATTGATTTTGTCTATAAGGTAATGGCCCTCTCTCATTTTCTTAGCTTTTTACCAAAGGGAACAATTTAAAATAAATTGAAGCAAGATGAAAATATGTTATGCCTCTGCAATATGACCATGTCTGCAATCTAAGCAGGTTTCATGGATCCAGTCTCACCTTCTTAACTTATGAGGAACATGTATGGGGCACTTAAAAAAGAGGGAAAAAACAAGTTAACCCTGTTAACTTACCACACTGCTTGGGGTCATCTTAGATCAGACCTTCTCCTTCTATAATCATATTAATAATATGCAATATAGCCAAGATACGCCAAACACAAACAACAGCCAAAACACTAATCCATGCCCGAAATCTTATCCCATTTAGACTATTGCAATCTCCTCCTAACTGGTCTTCCTGACTCCAATCTATCTCTCATCCAATCATTCTTAAACTCTGCTACCATTATCCTTCTGCTCTCTCCTAAAAGGGAACCTGCTCAACCCAAACTAAAATTCCTAGCATGGCTGCCTGTTCAGCAAAGTATAGTATGTAAAACCCTTCTACTAACCCTTCTACTAACATTCAAAACCCTTCACTCCTCTGCTCCTCAGACTTTACCTTTTTGAGCACTAGAACATTAGCCCTACTCTGTACCTAGTGGACTATGCCTTACCTTGTGCACCCCACTTCAGCCTGCATGAATTCCTCAACATGGCGGGCCGGCCCGTGGCTGCTTTACTTCAAGATAAGAGACACTTCAGGTTAATTTATCTTTTCATTCCTAAAGCTGACCTCCATGACAACACACACTTTCCCTGACACTACAGAACTCAGAGGAGGGGAGATTGGGGGAGATTGTATTGAAGTAAAGCAGCCACGGGCCAAAAAGCTGGCCAAAGCAGTTCATATATAACTTTGTTTTGTACAATTTTGGACCGTATATGGGATTCAAATTATGGTCCTGATAATATTCATACTGTGGCGATTGATCATTTAGTCAATTAGAACATTTCTGTTGGATAACGATAACATCTCTGTATGTATTGCATGTATCTGATGATATCCATGGGTGACCTACAATGTACAGTATTTCTGGGACATAACTTTTGTATGATTGTTGTCTAGCAATTCTAATGGCTTTAATCAAATAATTTCAATCTGGATTATCAGGTGTCTGAAATCAATGACCATCTTTAGCTACAATTTATTATTTAAATTGTCTCTTTCCTTTTCTAGAGCTCTTCTCAAAGCCAGTAACATCTGTAAATTCAGGTAACCCGAGTCAGATTAATGAAGGAAATCGCATGACCATAACATGTGACACAAAGCTCAGCCCACACAGAGCGACTATAGAGCTGCAATTTGCTTTCTACAGAAATGGGCACAATGTGCAGGGATTCGGTTTATCCAACCAATATAGAGTCTCCTCAGCCCAGCTGGAGCATTCTGGGACATATGCTTGTGAAATAAGTGCTCAATCTGGGAGTGTAAAGAAGAAGAGTGACCCAAAAAGTATCCAGATAAAAGGTGAGTAAAGTCATGAACTGCCAGGTATTCCAAGTATATTCCATATGCTCTTCCAACATTATTACTTAAAGGATTAAATATCGTCATATATAACTATTCACGTTTTGTTCTGCAGATATCCATGTTTGGCATATAATGACTTTTATTTGTATATTTTATTTTTACTTCATTCAGCACAGAAGCTTTCTGGTGTGAGTGTGAGGCTTGAGTCGGCAGGAGGACAGGTTGTTGCCGGGGAGAAGTTGGAGATTCTCTGCTCAGTGGAAAAGGGAATGGGATTATTGAGTTATTCCTGGTGTAAACAATCCAGTCTCAGCTGTGACACCAAAGAGTCTTCAGCTTCAGAGCAACGGTTTGTGGTAGAAAGTGTTGCTGAAGATTATGGAGGAGAATATCAGTGCACCGTTACTAGAGCTGCTACTCGGGATTCCATCAGCAGCACCAACATCTCCATCTCTGTCCGAGGTACAAATCTATTCCATCAAATGCAACCTTTTCTTACATCTAATGTCCTGGATCGGTTACTTCTGATTTATTTCTTGGTAGAATGTTTGGCATCATTCATTACCCCATTTTCAAGGTCTTCAAAAACCTGTCTGCATTAGAGTAAATAAATCCTTCCTATGCAGATGGTTGATCGAATTTTCTTTTCATCTAAATAATTTTAATCTATTTGTAGGGAACCCCATAACTTAACTTCCCTTACTTAAAAGAAAAACTTTCTTATTCTGAAATCCATTTTGGAATTTTACAACCTGACTGCTCTTGCAATAAAGAAACCCTTGGTATATTGGTGTGGAAATCTCTTTCCCTCCCTACCATTGAATCTCATATAAATTGAGCTTAATTTTCATGCTACTGTTTTGAAGTTGTCTAGCCTTTCTTTGTTTATGAAGAAGTAATATGAACTTTGACTCCTACTGACCTTAAACTTCCTCCCTGGCAATTTCCACTTCCTCTGTAATATAATTTTAATTCTCAGACCAACATGCCTCTTGGCTATCTGCACCTCTCAGGCATGGAACAGGCACTTTACCCGTAGTACAACAAAGTATATTATTCTTCTCTTAACTCAGCATAGTAGACATAGTTTCATCAACAACCTGACTTTTTTTACCCTCTAGAATTATCATATCACTAAAATTATGCCATGAATGTGCAGTGGATGGTGAAAAAGAAATAAAAGAAGCTTATTTTTTGACCAACCCATCTGGCAACCTACAAACATGCTGACCTACTAATCCTACTAATCCACACCCATTCCAAATCTGCTTTTCCTACCTGCAGCCTACTGAATTCTTGCATGTTTAGGGGGAACCAATGTTTAACTGATGACGTTCAGGATTCTAATGTTGGCTATTGTGTTTAGATCAGCAGTTTGAAGCAAACCCTGATATCTTCAAAAAGACATTTATTTCTCAAAAAGACAACCGTGTTTTTCATTCTCATCTAGTTAGTTTTATACCAAGTGGCAGATGTATCAAAGTGTGAAATTAGAGCTGACTACAATAAAATTCCCACTTTCTTCATTCTTATGGGATCTTTAGAGGCAAATATATGAAAGGGTCAACTTTAAGTTCACCATTTGTTTAATACAGTATGTTTCTCAAAATCCCCTAGGAAGCAACAGAGAGTGATAGAATTTTACTGTGGTTTCACTTTGATAAATTTGTCCCTTAGTAGAGATATTTTCTGCCTCAAAATATAATGCTTTTTCCTATGATGCATTTACTACCATTATACAGTATAAATAATTATTTATTATAATATAATACCTTCTTGGGGGAACACTTGGGGAAAGATTTATCACTTTTTGAGATCAGCTTATTAAACTGAACTGAGAAAGAAAATTACATTCAATTGACTTTTTTTCTACAATTTTTTTATATTTAAATATAAATATATTTTTTATATTTATATAAAGCTCACATCTTTCTTTAAAACACAGTTGGATAATGCCACAGGAGAAGTCGATCATGAACAAAAATTGGTTGTTTGTATGTTTTCAATAAGGTTTTTTTGTCTGTTTGAAAATACACCTCCCACTGACTTCTATAGAAGCTCTAAATTTTAGTTGCCAAATGATTATATTTATATTTTTGGAATTATTTTTAGTTAAATCTGTTTTTAAAAATGTTTGATAAATCTGTTTTAAAATTTTGAGATAAAAAATGCAACTTGATTTTGAATAAATACCGTTCTAAGTACAGTAGATAGTAGATATAAATATTTATATTATTCTAATGTGATTTGCAATTCATTTTCATTGGTAATTTTTTGTGTTTTTTTAAACAGTCAGATTTTTTTACCTGGAACTCTTAGGATGGTAACCAGTTGTTAGGGCCAACTGAAAAGTTAATTAGCATTGCCAATAGCAATGCCAATAATAAAAGTTAATTTAAAGAGCAATATTCCTGTTGAGTTTTTGCACATTCTTTAATAGTGTTTTGTTATTTTCTTTTAAATTAGAAGAAAAGATTTCAAATATGTATTGAAAAATCAATATATGTAGTTCAAATCAATGTAATAAATGTTAGATAAAACTTAGGAACAAATGAAAATTCATTTCAGTTAATTTTCAGTCAAGCTGAAAAGTCTCAACTGTCTTAATAAGGAAAAATAGACTTGTTTGAATGCTGACAACACACTTCCTGTGAACTTTTGCATTTTTTTTATTTCATGGTTTTCAATTTACATGCATACAGTACAGCAATACAATAGTAGGAAGGTGAGAAAGGAAAACAAGAAGGAGGAAAGAGAATTGAGCCCAATTGAGCCAGTTGAGTCCAGTAAGAGAGAATTAAGTAGGTGGTACTAACCATGCTGGCCCTGGAAACTGATGGTTCATCCATAGTGATGGGCGTAAATTTTTTTGCCAGTTTCGCAAATTTATTCGCCGGCGGTGAATTGTGGGAATTCGCCGCAAATTTTCGCCTGGCAAATAAATTTGCCCATCATTATTCATCCAGGGTAATTTTTGTAAATGTTAAAGCTTGATTATTAATGGTAAAAAAATCATGATCCTAAAATAGCAAAAACTATCAAACCTGGTTTTTAATAAATCAGACTCAGAATCTATAATCCCTATCATGAAGCAGTCTTGGGTTTCCAGTTTGATTAAATTTTTCTTTAAAAAAGCCCAAAACTATTTTTTTTCCCAACCCTTTGGGAAGGTTCACAAAAATCCATAGTTACAGCTACTGATGAGCTAATTTTATTGCCGAGTTTTGTCAATTAAAATCTAATTAACCATTAATAACATTACCAACAGCCTTTATTAAACATAGTCTGCTGTAACTATGGCCTTGAAAACGACGTGTTTATTAATATTAATGGGGCCTAGTTATACACCCCCACAAGTGTATGATATTAACACAATTTTATACGAATGCACATTGTGATTAATTAATTAGTTACTTCTGGATTGCCTTGAAGAACCTTTGTGATGGCGATTTCATTGATACACTGATAGGCGTGTTAAAGGATACCCAATGATTTGAATTTAAACGGATACTATCATGGGAAAATTGTACGAACCTTTGTTTCGTACAATAGTATCCTTGCCTCTATGGCCAGCTTTACAGATATCTAAGGGCACAATTTTGGTAGGCATATAGAGCTTAAGATATCCCAATAATGTCCATTTTTTTTTAACTTTTTTGTTACTAATTCTATTGATTAATTTGTGGTAGCTCTGCAGGTAAAATCTTTGATCTCATTCTGTTCTGATGCTTTTGTTCTAGACACTGGTCTTGTGCGTGTAGTATTACATTATTTCTGAGACATGAACAATTGTTTTTGTTCTCTGTTAAAGTTAAGATAGGCAAGCCGGAGCTAAAACTTAGACCTGGTAAAGTAGCTGTGGGGGATTCTGTGGATCTTCTCTGTGAGTCCAGAAGTGGATCTTTCCCAGTTGATTATGAATTCTATCACGTGAATGATTTGATAGGGAAAGGTAAAGCCAAAAATAAGGAGCAGGCAGCGTTTCATGTGACTGTCACCTCCATCACCATGACTGGACCCTACTACTGTGCCTTGCGAAATGAGGTCTCCAGAAAAATGCAGCTCAGTGAGGGAGTTGTTTTGTCTGTGATGGGTGAGTGCTTTAACCTAGATTCTTCCAGCCATAAAACCAAAAGTTGCTGCATAAATCTTGAGCTTTTTGGATGTTGACTGCATTTGCATATGTTCGTTGTTTATTTATTTACTCACATTTTGTGCAGATGTAGCACCGTTTCACATTATAAAGTTGTTCCTAGGATTTGCATTTCTTCTTCCTGCCCATGTAGTTCTATATCTCAGGGAATATTACAGCCTTAATGTTCTAACAGAACCAGTGGCAGATGCCAGAATTACCCCTGGGGAAGATGAACTTGCAGTGACAGTGGAAGACAATCTGTGCTTAACCTGTTCTGTAGCAAAAGGCACTAGTCCCCTTTTCCTTTGGATTTATAATAATGAGACAATTGAACACGCATCAGAACTGTACCAGATCTGGGAGTCTGGGAAATTGCTTTGTATAGAGTCAGCACAGCTTCACCATGCTGGGACATACAGGTGTCAGGTCAGCAACCAACTTTCATCCAACAGGATCTTCTCTGTTCACAGCAATATCGTCACAATAAACATCTCAGGTGGGTTCTGTGTATGGCAGCTATCAACACTTTCCAAAATGGAACTTCCATGTCAGTCATGTTTTACATGTCGTCAGATTAAGAACTGTCAGATTAAGAGATTGCCTACTGAGGGAGGCAGTGAAACTTTTGCAGCTAGAAAGGTTATAGGCAAATTTGTCCCATTTTGCGTCATCAATACGGTGAACATTTATTAAACACATTAAAGTCTATGGGCATTTTTTTGTGCATCTTTTTTAAAATCACACAACTTTTTTCCCAATACATTAGAGTCAATGGACGTTAATCTGCAGAGAAAGCTGGTGAAAAATGTCTCCCATCCACAGTCATAAACAGTTAAAATCATAATTTGTTTTACTTTATGGGGCAGATTTATCTAAGGGTCAAAGTGAAAATTTAAATTTTTGAGTTTTTTTATGGCTAAAACTGTCAAATTCGACTAGGGAATTGTTAAAAATAGATTTAAGTTTCTTTTTGAATTCAAATTTAATTTTCTAAATTTATCATATATGAATGAGCTGGAGAGAGTGCACAGACGTGCAGCTAAAATGGTTAGAGGGAGGGAAGACTTAAATTATGAGGGGAGACTGTCAAGGTTGGGGTTGTTTTCTGTGGAAAAAGGCGCTTGCGAGGGGACATGATTAGACTTTACAAGTACATTAGAGGACATTATAGACAAATAGCAGGGGACCTTTTTACCCATAAAATGGATCACCGTACCAGAGGCCTCCCCTTCAGACTAGAAGAAAAGAACTTTCATTTGAAGCAACGTAGGGGGTTCTTCACAGTCAGGACAGTGAGGTTGGGGAATGCACTGCCGGGTGATGTTGTGATGCTGATTCAGTTAATGACTATAAAAATGGCTTGGATGATTTCTCGGACAGACATAATACAAAGGCTATTGTGATACTAAACTCTATAGTTAGTACAGATATGGGTATATATCATTTATGTGAAAGTAGGGAGGGGTGTGTGTATGGGGCTGGGTTTTCATTTGGAGAGGTTGAACTTGATAGACTTTGTCTTTTTTCAACCCAATTTAACTATGTAACTATCATACACTAGCCCTTTAAGAACTCAAATTAGACTATTCACTACTTTAAATCTGCCAAATTGCTGTTTTAGCCTGTAGGGGAGAAAAAACTCAATTTGATTCAAATTTGATTCAAGTTTGCGAGTCGGTCCTATTCACCCAAATATTAAAAATTTGATATTTTCAAATAAATTGCAGTTGGTCGAATTTCAAGTTCGTGGGAGTTTAAAATAACTCCCATGAACCGATATTCAACCCTTGATAAATCTGCCCCTAAGTGTATTGCTTCGAGATTTTAGAGGTTATCAGGGTTTTTTGCTTATAAGCATGAAAATGCTTGGAAAAAATGGGTTTTCATATTTTATTTGAATTCGTTCTGCGTTTTTATCCATTCACTATTTTTATATTCAGATTGTTCAGTAAATAACTTGAAATTCGTATTTTCTTTAATTCTTTTTTTTTCTTCATGGGTTTTTAAAAAAGTCAGTATTTTCATGGTTAAAAAAAACACTAAGGGGCATTTTTATCAAGGGTCAAATTTCGAATTGAAAAAATTCTAAATTCGAATTCAAAAAGACCAACCACCTAATAGGTACGTATTCGGCTGAATTCGAATTGTACGAATTGAAGTAATATGGCATTCAATTCAATTTGATTCAAAGTTTTTTCCAGTCCACCAATTGACTCCAAATAGGTTCTAGGAGGTCCCCCATAGGCTAAAATAGCAATTCGGCTGGTTTTAGATGGGGAATGGTCAAAGTTGTATTTTTGAAGAGACAGAACATGATAAATTGAGATATTTGAATTTTGAATTCAAATTGAATTTGGATTATTCCCTAAAAATAGCTTGAAATTCGAGTTTTTTAATTCAAAAGTTCACCTCGACCTTTGATAAATCTGCCCCTCAAACTACACAATTACAAATTTGTCCCTCTTGTCCCTCTGTCCCTCTTAGTAACTACCCAATAACTGGCATTCATATTGCTCCCAAGTTTTTTTTTACAATTGTGAATTATGAACTTGATAGAACTATTCTTTGATTACCTTGGGCGCAAATTTATTACAATTTGAATCCTAGTTTTTGACATGACAAAACTATCGCTGTAAAAAATTTGAGTTTTCTGAACTCCAATTTTTCTAGATTTGAAAACCAAATGTCAAAAATGTAATTTAATTTAATTTTATCAATTGAAACACCTATTATTCCGTTTTCAACATGTCGAGTTTTTTATCATTTTGATATTTTAAAAAAATAGTTTTTCCAAGCTCAAAAAAATGAAAGCAAAATGTGATTTTTAAATGATCAAAATGTTTTCTATTACATAAATAAATCAAGTTTTTTTGTAAAGTGATTGAGAAAACAATATATTGAGGTCTTTCAAAACTTAATGGATAAAGCACTTCTATTTGTTAAAAGAAGGTGTATTATAATACATTGCAACACATTATTATAAGATATAATTAAAATATAATTTTTTATTATAATAATGGAAATAATCATGTAATGGTAGTATCCCTATAAGGTTTCTATAGCACATTAAATTATAAAAAGCATTGCATTTTAAGTAGGACAATACTGTGTTTCCTAACAAATCGTTTCAGTGTAATAATGCAACATGTTAAGAATAATCCCCAAGTAATAAAGTTCATCTCTTTTAGCTTCAGAAAGATGTTAGTCCAAAGAAATTAAGTTTAACTGTGATTGTTTTTTATTTTTTCTTTGTTTTTTTAAACTCTTATTCAAAAATTTATAAATCCTCCCCTAGCTGTTGCACTAGCCTCAAATCTAAAAAAAACTACCACTTTTTTAGCGTCACTGATCTAGGCCACAAGTTCATGGACTAGATGAGTTTAGTTTTCTGGATTCTCTCTAGTCATGCCTATGAAACCACTACCTGGTTGCTAGGGACCAGTGGGACCAGTAGCAAACACAAAATGGTATTTGTAAAACAAAGGCAAATATGAACCGGCTGCAACCTGTCTGAGAAAGCCACTACCTACATCATCCTAGAAGTTCATTTTAAAGGACAAGGAAAGGCAACAAAATAAAATCCCATTTTTACTTTCTTTAATGAAAAAGAAACCTATCTCCAATATACTTTAATTAAAAAATGTGTACCGTTTTTATAAGAAACCTGACTGTATGCAGTGAAATTCTCCCTTCATCTACTGCTGTGGATAGGAATTGTCAGATTGTCAAACAATTATACTTATGAACAGCAGGGGGAGCCCCCACCTTACTTACCAGCCATGCAGAACTCAAGCAGCTTTGTTTATGATGATCCCTAAGCAGCCCAGACCACACTGAGCATGTGCAAGATCAGAGTCAGGCAAAGATGTAAAACAAAGTTACAAGATGACAGCCCCCTGTGGCCAACTTTGAAAGCATAAATCATTTGTTAGATTAGGCTTTATGGTACAGTAAGTTCATGCTTATGTTTAGTATACAAAATAAAGCATTTCTAGCCTTATTCTATTTTAGACTTGCCTTGTCCTTTAAAGGTGACTTACCTTATCAGGAAAGGATATTTCAAAAATGTTTGGGATACTGGTATTACTTGTACAACACTAATTGTATCTTGTTCTTTTTCCAAAGGGAAGAGCTATGCAGTGATGGGATCAGCAATCACACTGGCTTTCCTTGTCTTACTTTTTGTTACTGCCCTGGTTGCCTTCAAATACAGGAGCAAGATGTCTTCCTTCTTCTTCAACTGTTGCTTTTTCCAAAGAAGCTCAGGTAGAGCCGAATTATTCTAGCTGTTAGCTGTTGAATATGTCATAAATTTAGCAACTACTTGGAAAACTGGAATATTTTTCTCAATATTTTATGAATGTTGTAAACTGCCATTGTTTACATGACACTTGGCACTACACCATTACAATACTGCCTCAGTCTTGCCCTATCTATATTATACCCTATTTACTATCTTGTTCTATTGTCTTCATCTTGTCCTACTGTTTCCATCTTATTCTAATTTTACTTTCCCTCTATCTTCATCTTGCTCTAGTGTATTGGTATGCCTATAGCCTCCATCTCACCTTGCTGTTGCCATCTAGTACTAATATCTTTGCTTTGCTCCACTATCTCTATTTTGTCCTACTTTTGTCATGTTATGGTTCTTGAGACATCTTACCCTGCTGTTTCCATCTTGTTCTTGGGTCTCAGTCATGTCCGACACTCAACATATTGTGCTACTGTCTCCATCTTTCCTACTGTTTACATTTTACTTTCAGAATATTATACTCTTGTTACCTCTTTACCCTCCTTCCTACCTATGACTGTGAGGTTCCACTGTATCTGGAACTCAAAGCAGTTGTGTATTTTTCACTCTTGTTAAATAATAATGAAAGGACTTAAAATACTGATGTCATTTGTTTTCAGGTGGCCCAGTGACTAAAGCCCAGTATAGGTGAGTTACTACAGATTGCTTATTTAAATATTAATGAATGAAATATTTTAAGTAACTTTACATTTTAAAAAATTGCCTCTCCGTTTGTCATCCTTGGAATGTAATATTGTCTCGTATTAAGGTCAGCGACACCCCCAGCCAGAAAGCAGATTGATTATTAAACTTTATTTTTATGTTTTTATTAATTATTTAATTAAGGCCCTTACCTATTTATTATACTTACTGGTGTCCAAACATCTGCCTGATTGCTAGGATCAGTGAAACTGTAGCAACCAAATAGAAGTTTAAATTCCAGTTTATACCGCATCCAAATACATAAACTAAACATTACTGACTAGTTCAATGTGATTTAACAGGGCTGGTCCAAGACAGCAAGTAAATAATAGCCAAACATCAACTGATGTTACACCCAGCACAGAACAGCCAGTGAATGGCAACGGTGAGTTTGTTCTAAAATACGTGTAATGTCCATTGTCCAGTCAGTCAACCAGTCTGATATCTGTGGGTAGGGTATATATTCTAAGACTCGATCATAGGGATGGATTCTTTGCCAGGTAAATTTGGAAGCCTGAGGCCCTTAAATCTGGGAATTACAAGGGTAATCCTTGGAATTATTGCTGCCATTTTTATTCCATATTCGAGATGCCCTATAACTTACTGCAGCATTACTCCCTACCCACGTAATGCTTTTTATTTCTTTTAGTAGTAACCCAAGATGCCACTCATGGAAAAGACGTGTGTTATGCTTACTTAGATATTAACCATAAACAAACAGGTATGTCATCTCACAATATATCTGGCAATTCATATTGGTCACATGGCTTAAATAATACAAGTTAGGTTGTTCTATTGGTTCATGCTCAAGGCTGAAGGCTGCATAGTATTGATAGTAAGAACTAAACTTTTGTGAATATTTGGGTTTGGGCCACCCTCTTTGCTGATCCAATACCCATAAGCAATGATAATCATCATTTCCGTTATGCCCTTTATTCTTTATCTACCCAGATCTCAAAGCCATCACATTGGACTTTACTATGTCTCTTTGTATCTGTTGGTGTCCAGGGCCCACACAGAAACCTGTCGTATTCCAGAATATTGTGCCCCTGTAGTAAAGGCTGCTGTAATGTGATATTTTTTTAGAAATGGAATAGGAAAAGTCAAATATTTCTCCATTTATGATTTAGTTGCATTAACAGAATAGAAATATTTAGACATGGATGTATGATTATTTCCCCTTTAGATTTTTAGCCCTATCTTATTTGTTTTACTTTCTAAGTCTGTGAACAATGTTAAAAGATTCTATATTATTGTAAGTGTATCTTGCCAAGCCTTCCTTAGAAACTCATACAGTTCTCACAATTCTAAATCATACTGGGGTACAGTTCAATGTCATAGTGTGTTACCTGGGCCCACCATAGAACCATACCCAACGGACCTATCAAGCACATAAGTTCATGTCCCACTGCCCCTCTCCAGCTGCTGCTACTACCAACCCCTGTTATACACATATGAGCAAAGCCTTCTTAACAAAATATGGGACCTAAAAGCTTTGGGCCCCAAAATTTTAAATACATTTTTAGGTGACTCCCTGTAACTATAATTACATGGATATGCTGTTTTGTAATGCAGGGTATCCATAACCCAGAACAAGCCCCTAGGTTCCGGTCTCGGCCCACTCTTCTGCCTGTAGCAGTCGCCTTTGGCTTTGGGTGGAGCTCTCCGCTACTCAGATGCTGCCAGGTCTTATTGTGGGAGAACTAAGAAGAGAGTTCTGAGCGAGCAAGGGAACCAAGTGTAGTGTTGTGGAATGGGAAACAAGGAACGTATTCAAAAGTCAGGCTGGATCTGTAACAAACAATATGATACAGATACATGAGACTTAGGGATGGTCGGGGTCACAGGCCAGGTCAAACACATCAGAATCACAGTATAAAATCAGAATCCGAAAGAGATGTAAAAAACCGGGCAATAATCAGGACAGGCAGCAGACAGGACGAGAACCAGGGACAGGTAGGATCAGTAACAATAGAATAACTCAGTAGAAACACACCCAGGAAGTTTAAGAAAATTCCTTTTACGTTGGGCAATGAAACTATACAAATAGCCCTTTAAATATTTGAATTTCACGCCATTGATGATGCCATGTTCTGCACTTTGCGGATAAAATCCGGAAGTAGCCGAGCGTGCAACCCAGAAGAATGGCGCATTAAGAGAGACGACACGGGAGGAATCGGACGCGGCGTTATTATGTACCATGTTATGTAGGATCTCTTCAGAAAATGTATAATAAACATATTTTGCAAGTAGGAGCACTGCAGAAATGAACAATGAGTTCTCCATTGACCCGAGATATGCCAGTGAGATCACTGCCCAACTGTGCCAGCAAGATAATTGCAGTAAAAAGATAATGAGCATATTAACCCTTAGATATGACAGTAAAATCACTGCAGAAATGAACCATGAGCACATTAACCCTATACATGCTTGTACAATCACTGCATACAAAAGATTACCTTACCCACAAGTAAGCCAAAAACATCACTGCAGAAAATAGATAGACTGAAACAAAGCATTACTTTACTTACACTCATACAAGCAAAATACTTAGTTGAACCTTCAGTTGAATGCACTGCAATCTTGTTCTTGTGTATAGCAATCGTGTGCAGCAGAGCAAGACCCAGCAGAACCAGGGCCCAATGGGATCTTTCTTGTTATCTGGTTCACGACCAATGAATGAATGTATAATGTTAGCAAATCTTCAAATAACTTACAAATAGCCAGCGGTCATGGCTTGGTAGTCCTGCTGAAACCAGGTGACAATGCATTTCTGAGGCATTCCCTGAATATTGAGATAAAGCACATTAATATTCGCATGGGTACATATTCTAAGAATAATCCTAAAGGATACTGTGTTGTGGCCCTTGAATAGAGATGAGTAGATGCATTACTGCTAAGCAAGAAACATTCTGTAAATGTAACCTCTACCATTTTTCTTTTAGCTTCTTCTTTTCCAGCCCAAAAAACTGTAAGTATTTTACACGTCTATATAAATACCCTTGAAGTGTAAATAAGAGTGCATTTGGGGTCCTTTCCTTTTCTATAAAATAACAATATTTGGCCTGATTAAGAGAGGCATTGGATTGGACTCTGGGGAGCCAGTTTGGCTGTGGCAAGTGATGGGCAAATCTCATTTGCGAAATGGCGAAACATTCACAAACCCATCAAAATTATGTTGACGCGCAACAATTTTGACACAAGCGACAATTTTTATACAAATAAATTAAAGACGATGGGCGTGTGAATAATTTTGACTAAATTTTACACATGATGGGCGAATCTCGTTTCGCTTTGCTGAGAAATTCACAAAACTTCGAAAAAATTTGAGAACCGGTCAAACTCATTGAGTCAATGGGCATCAAAATTATTTTGACGCGCAACAATTTTGACACGAGCTATAATTTTTGAACATGCGACACTATTGTTCAAATGCATGTTGATGGGCGTCCGAATAATTTTGATTAAATTTTACACGCTCGACTCTTTTGTCCAAATGCATTAAAGTCAATGGGTGTCCAAATAATTTTGACGTGCGTCAATTTTGAAGAGTAACAATTTTTTTGACGCAAAAAAATTTTTCAATGCCAAATTTTTCCGGCTGTTAAGCGAAAACATTCACCGTTGGGGAAATCCGCTAATCAGTTGGCCAATCACAGCCCTTATTTGGCACCCCAATAAAAAAATGTTATGCTTGTGTTGCTCCCTAACTCCTTTTACGTCTTAATGTTGCTCATGGGTAAAAAAAAGTTGTAGACCTCTGATCAATAATTAATGAGGCCTCCTGTGTTCAGTGTAGAAGAAATATGTGTGTATAATCAATATGTTTCTATGGGTCTCAAGTTATCTTGTATTTTTTTTAGGATGAAGGTTCCGTTACTTATGCTGCTGTAAAGTGTAAATCCTCTAGAACTTCCAAAAATCATGGAGAACATGATGCTTCCATCTATGAGAACTTCAATGCCAAATGACTCCAGGCTAAATCACGACTACATTGTCAAACCATAACCCAGTAGAGAGTTGTATCAGTTGACCCTCTTTATAGAATAATAAGCACTTTCCAGTTCACCCTGTTCTCTCTAATTATATAGCAGCCTGAAAATAAAGAAGTGAAGGACAACTGTTTACAACTAAAGAAGAAGTAAACAGTATGATTTCCTGATAACAACATATTCACAGCTGCCATATAAAAAAGGGAAGCTGCCATTAAATAAAACGTGCAGTAAGCAATGGCAGAAACCATTGAGACTAAAGGGGTTCATCGCATAGGCTTAAGAAAAGAATTGTACTGTACTGTGTTAGCCAGTGGATCAGATGAATTCACTTTTTGCACTAAGATTAAAATAAAATTAATGAATCACATACCGTATATGCTCGAGTATAAGCCGACCCGAGTATAAGCCGAGGTACCTAATTTTACCTACGAAAACTGGGAAAACTTATTGACTCTAGTATAAGCCTAGACACAACTACAGCCCTGTCTCCCAGCAGCGCACATTCTGCCAAAGCGACCCCCCCAGCGATCAACCGGACTTCTTTGCAAAGTTGATGGTGAAGGAGAATTGGCAAACGGATTACTGTGTGCATTGTCCCACTGTCCCACTACCATGTGCAGAGGGTGCTGTTTGATATTGCCATCACTGTTATTCTTTCGTATAACCAACAGAGGGCGCTGTGTGATATTGCCATCACTGTTAATCTTTCATATAACCAACAGAGGGTGCTGTGTGATATTGCAGTCACTGTTATTCTTTCATATAACCAACAGAGGGTGCTGTGTGATATTGCCATCACTGTTAATCTTTTGTATAACCAACAGAGGGCGCTGTGTGATATTGCCATCACTGTTATTCTTTCATATAACCAACAGAGGGCGCTGTGTGATATTGCAGTCACTGTTATTTTTTCATATAACCAACAGAGGGCGCTGTGTGATATTGCAGACACTGTTAATCTTTCATATAACCAACAGATGGCGCTGTGTGATATTGCAGTCACTGCTATTCTTTCATATAACCAACAGAGGGTGCACTGTTATTCTTTCATATAACCAACAGAGGGTGCTGTGTGATATTGCAGTCACTGTTATTCTTTCATATAACCAACAGAGGGTGCTGTGTGATATTGCAGTCACTGTTATTCTTTCATATAACCAACAGAGGGTGCTGTGTGATATTGCAGTCACTGTTATTCTTTCATATAACCAACAGAGGGCGCACTGTTATTCTTTCATATAACCAACAGAGGGTGCTGTGTGATATTGCAGTCACTGTTAATCTTTCATATAGCCAACATAGGGCGCTGTGTGATATTGCAGTCACTGTTATTCTTTCATATAACCAACAGATGGCGCTGTGTGATTTTGCAGTCACTGTTATTCTTTCATATAACCAACAGAGGGTGCTGTGTGATATTGCAGTCACTGTTATTCTTTCATATAACCAACAGAGGGCGCTGTGTGATATTGCAGTCACTGTTATTCTTTCATACAACCAACAGATGGCGCTGTGTGATATTGCAGTCACTGTTATTCTTTCATATAACCAACAGATGGCATGTGTGATATTGCAGTCACTGTTATTCTTTCATACAACCAACAGATGGCGCTGTGTGATTTTGCAGTCACTGTTATTCTTTCATATAACCAACAGAGGGCGCACTGTTATTCTTTCATATAACCAACAGAGGGCATTGTGGGATATTGCAGTCTCTCCCCAAGTGAACTGTTGGTATAGGAATGATTAAAAGTGACTGCAATCTAATGGGAAGAGATAATAGAAACTGACCCAGACCTGATTAAACCTCTCTCAAAGGTATACGACATCCTTCTCAATTCAGGTGAATATAAATTACCATCGTTCTGCCGTTCCTGGGAGAAAGAACTGGGAGTTAATATACCAGAACAAATGTGGGTGAATATTTTTAAGCAAGGTAACAAAAAGGCCAGGGCCTCAAAAATGAAAGAAGCAATCTATAAAATAATCATAAGGTGGCATCTAACCCCAGCAAGGCTAAATAAAATATACCCACAAAAGCATTACGGGTGCTGGAGATGCAACGATAAAGTTGGAAATCACTTACATATGTGGTTAACCTGCCCAAAATTGAAGGATTACTGGGAACAAATCTTAGAAAGCGTAAAAATAATCACATCAGTCAATGTACAGATAGAAGACCAAGTAACAATGTTACTAAATGTAAATCTGGAGAACCATAAAATACTAGATGATATACTTACCTTTTATCTTATTCAAGTAGCCAAATCTTTAATCCCAAAACATTGGAAATCCAAAGGAACCGCCTTCATTCAATGAATGGATGAGATCAGTAGAAGAAATAAGACAGCTAGAGGAGTTAACGTATATATATCATAGTAACAGTGTAACTTACTGGAAGATTTGGACCCCATGGTACAGATTCAGAGAATCATTAGATCAAAATTGAAAAATAAGAGGGGAATAAAGTAGCAGTAAGCAAAAGAAACTATGTATGGAGAACATATATGGAACAAATGTCGAAGTGGCTATGAACTGTGGGATATATGATTAATACACCACCCTCCCAACGCCCCCCTGTATTTATTTTCTGTACCCCTTCCCCCCTCATTTTGTGTAATGTCTAATTTGTTCTTTTTTTTTTGTGTGAGAAAAAAAAATAAAGAAAGAAATTTAAAAAAAAAAAGTGACTGCAATCTCAGCTACTCGGGTCGGGTACCGCTGACCCGAGTATAAGCCGAGGTAGACTTTTTCAGCACTTTTTGGATGCTGAAAAACTCGGCTTATAGTCGGGTATATACGGTAACTACAATACTTTTAAAGGAGAAGGAATGGTTTAAATTAAGTAAGCTTTATCAGAAAGGTCTAGATGAATACACCATTAAACGCTCAAAGTAATGCTGCTCTGTCAAAAGAAACACCACATTTCTTTTCTTCTATTGTGTACTTATGGGCTTCTGTATCAGACTTCCTGTTTTCAGCTTAAACCTCCAGGGCTAGGGCTTGAGCATGCTCAGTTTGCTCCTCTCCCTCCTCCCTGCTGTAATCTGAGCCCAGAGCTATGTGTGAGCAGGGAGAGACTCAGGCAGGAAGTGATGTCACACCAAGCCAATTTGGCAGCTCCTATCCTAAAAAAACAGAGAAAGTTTCTCGAGCTGTTTACTCAGGTGTGGTTAAGCATTCTACAAAGTAAATATAGCATTCTAGCTTGCACTATTGTGGCTAATCTATTGGCAATAAACTGCCCCTGTAGCTTTCCTTCTCCTTTAAAGACTAACTATATAATAATATTCAAAAGCCAGCTTTCTGGGCATTGAGGTCCCTTGTTGTTACACAATAAAATCTTTACTGATATATCATTATCTATGTATATAAAATAGACGGATTTTTCTTTCTGCTATGCAGAACCCTCCCACCCTAGACTTCAGCACTTTAGTGGCAACATTAGTATCAGAATTACTTGCTCCACACTGTCTTGTAGTGGTTTCCACTGGAACATGTACCAAGGGATTCCTGTACAGGGAAATTTAATGAGAAAAAGTAATTTAACGAACAGGCACATTCATTTCTTTGTGTCTATGAGTGTATGTATAACTTTATTTATAAAGCTCTACCTTGATACACAGCACCGTACAATTTTACAAAATAGAAATGTACCCACAAAACAAGCTCAGAAAACTTCAATATGAATATATTTATTACATTTATATATGAATTTAATCAAATTCTAGTTTTTCCATTTTAATAAATGGAAAAACTAGAATTTGATTACATTTATTCTCTAGGAATAAATAAGTAGATGGACTCAATCTCACAGATGGTTCCAAACTGATTGTGATGTCACAATGCACACTGGGACTGTATTTACTCCAAAGGAAAAGAGGGTGATAATAAGTTATTTCACTGAGTGACTTATCAAAATAAAGTTTGCTCCATCTGAATGCAAACACTGATCATTTTCTGCTGACTAGAGCTAAGACTGTCAATGGTAAATATTACACCTAACTCTATTTAATACTTTTGGGGTTTAAAAAAAGTAATAAAATTTGTTTACATTGGCCATTGTGTGGCGTTCTTTTATTTCAGAGATTTTCAGTGAACTATGTTTTTATTTCCATTGGTCAAATGAGATATTTATCATCCAAAGCCTAGTTTTATATTCATGACACAAATAATCACTCACCCAAATTTCCCCCTATCTGGCCTTCAGGCTGGACCCCTTAGCTCATAACAAGGTTACAGATATATAGAAACAATAGAAACATTGGGGTAACAGTGACCCTGCTACAGTTCCAGGGGTACCCAGGGTACAAATAAGCACTCACCCCAAATCTCACCCTAACTGGCCTTCAGACTGGGCCCCCTTAGCTCATAACAAGGTTACAGATATATAGAAATATTGGGGTGTTACCCTGCTATAGTTCCAGGGGTACACAGGGCACAAATAAACACTCCACCCAAATCTCCCCCTAACTGACCTTCAGACTGGGCCCCCTTAGCTCATAACAAGGTTACAGATATATAGAAACATTGGGGTAACAGTCACCCTGCTATAGTTCCAGGGGTACCCAGGGTACAAATAAGCACTCACCCCAAATCTCCCTCTAACCTTCAGACTGGGCCCCCTTAGCTCATAACAAGGTTACAGATATATAGAAACATTGGGGTGTCACCCTGCTATAGTTCCAGGGGTACCCAGGGTACAAATAAACACTCACCCCAAATCTGCCCCTAACTGACCTTCAGACTGGGCCCCCTTAGCTCATAAAAAGGTTACAGATATATAGAAACATTGGGGTAACAGTCACCCTGCTATAGTTCCAGGGGTACCCAGGGTACAAATAAGCACTCACCCCAAATCTCACCCTAACTGGCCTTCAGACTGGGCCCCCTTAGCTCATAACAAGGTTACAGATATATAGAAACATTGGGTAACAGTCACCCTGCTATAGTTCCAGGGGTACCCAGGGTACAAATAAACACTCACCCCAAATCTCCCCCTAACTGACCTTCAGACTGGGCCCCCTTAGCTCATAACAAGGTTACAAATATATAGAAACATTGGGGTAACAGTCACCCTGCTATAGTTCCAGGGGTACCCAGGGTACAAATAAACACTCACCCCAAATCTTCCCCTAACTGACCTTCAGACTGGGCCCCCTTAGCTCATAACAAGGTTACAGATATATAGAAACATTGGGGTGTCACCCTGCTATAGTTCCAGGGGTACCCAGGGTACAAATAAACACTCACCCCAAATCTTCCCCTAACTGACCTTCAGACTGGGCCCCCTTAGCTCATAACAAGGTTACAGATATATAGAAACATTGGGGTAACAGTCACCCTGCTATAGTTCCAGGGTTACCCAGGGCACAAATAAGCACTCACCCCAAATCTCACCCTAACTGGCCTTCAGACTGGGCCCCCTTAGCGCACCCTGCTATAGTTCCAGGAGTTCCAACTATATATATATTAATATACATATATATTTTTTGTTTTGTTTTACATTGAAAAATATACTTCTCAGTTAATTTCCCCTTCTATTGTAGAACAATTGGTTTTAATCATTTAGAAAAGGAAACTATTAGTGTAAATGAGGTGATATTTTCATACCAATAACTAGTGTTTTTTACGTGTCATTTGATGTTGCATTTAATTTAATGTTTTTGCATTTTATTCATCAGGGTTATCTGCATTGTCTGCTGGGCACAAACACTGTACTTTTCTACCTTTATTTATGAGCAGTTGTACAGTTGTGGTTTATAACAGGGAGTAGGGGTTCCCCAACACCGCCAACACACACAGTTCCTCCTGCTGAGCAGCTTTATTAGAGACAAAGTTCATTGACTTATTCTTTGCAAAGAACTGATGAAAACATTCTGTGGAGGAAAGAGGAAGGAAGGGGGAGAACGTGAGAAGATTCACAAACGCCCTGAGCCTGAGGAGTCCTGTCGTTGTCTTTATTGATAGGACCCATAGGGCCAGATTCAATTCAGTGAGAAAACATTATCTCCTGGTTTATTATATGGTGAAAACTCATGGTCAGGATTCAATTTGAGGAGAAAAAACATTTCTCCAAATTCAGTTCCAGTTTTTTCCCCATAGACTTCAATTGAGTTTTCCCACGATAAACCGTGAGATACGTTTTTCTGAATTGAATTGCATCTCAAATTGAATCTCGTCCATGAGTTTTAACGCAATAAACCTTTGTATCTTGAATTTCCAAATGGCTGGAACCTAATGTTTATACATAATAAGTTAAGTTGAAAAAAGTTCAAGTTTAACCTTCTAAACTCTATTTTAACCTGCCTAACTGCTAGTTAAAATAGAGTTAAAAGCTTGAATTTGCATTATTTGCATATTATTATGATGATGACGATGATTATTATTATTATTTTCATTATTCTTGGAATTATGCTTACTCTGCTTTATTCTCTTCAATAGAATAACTAATAGAAATGTAAATATATTGGGAACCATATCCACTACTGAACTGCTGTCACTCAGAATAATGGAGCACAAAGGACGGCTTGACAGCATTTGCTCTTTATTTGCCCAGATTAAGTGACATTATACTGATTGACATTAAACTGAAAATGAAAAACATGAAACACAGATGTGCAGCAATTTGTTCTGAGCTAAAGGAAAGGGGAAGTGAAAATGAGTTTTGCATGTGTCTCCTGATGTACAGTCGCCCCCCACTCTCATATACACTGATACAGACACCATGTCTCCTCTCCTCATACTCATCCTGCTCTGTGAGTTCTCTTTTATTTCTTTTTATATTTATCATCTCAATTGTCTTCTGTTTCTTGGAAATCCCTAATATAGATCAAGTGCATTTTACTGCCCTGGGTACCCCTGAAACTATAGCAGGGTGACTTTTACCCCAATATTTCCATATATCTTTTGTTATGAGCTAAGGAAGCCCAGCCTGAAGGCTAGTTAGGGGGAGATTTGGGGTGATTTAGTGTTTATTTGTACCCTGGGTACCCCTGGAACTATAGCAGGGAGACACCCCAATGTTTCTATATATCTGTAACCTTGTTATGAGCTAAGGGGGCCCAGTCTGAAGGTCAGTTAGAGGGAGATTTGGGGTGAGTGTTTATTTGTACCCTGGGTACCCCTGGAACTATAGCAGGGTGACTGTTACCCTAATGTTTCTATATATCTATAACCTTGTTTTGAGCTAAGGGGCCCAGTCTGAAGGTCAGTTAGGGGGAGATTTGGGGTGAGTGTTTTTTGTACCCTGGGTACCCCTGGAACTATAGCAGGGTGACTGTTACCCCAATGTTTCTATATATCTGTAACCTTGTTATGAGCTAAGGGGGTCCAGTCTGAAGGTCAGTTTACTCAGGTAACAGCCTGTGCTTCTTATTTACTCAGGTAACAGCCTGTGCTGAACAGCCATTGCAGCGTGTGGGTTTTTATAATAAATACCCCACAATAAGATGGATGTATTCATGCCAAAATGTTCTCATTTTTCAGATTCTCTTTGAAATTGGTGTTAGCACAAAAAATGTCAGTTAGGATAAGGTTTGGGGTGAGTGTTTATTTGTACCCTGGGTACCCCTGGAACTATAGCAGGGTGACACCCCAATGTTTCTATATATCTGTAACCTTGTTATGAGCTAAGGGGGCCCAGTCTGAAGGTCAGTTAGGGAGAGATTTGGGGTGAGTGATTATTTGTACCCTGGGTACCCCTGGAACTATAGCAGGGTGACCGTTACCCCAATGTTTCTATATATCTGTAACCTTGTTATGAGCTAAGGGGGCCCAGTCTGAAGGTCAGTTAGGGGGAGATTTGGGGTGAGTGCTTATTCGTGCCCTGGGTAACCCTGGAACTTTAGCAGGGTGACTGTTACCCCACTGTTTTTTTTTGATCTGTAGCCTTTTTTGTGGGAAAATTATTATAGTATTGATTTATAAATTATGTGGTACAGATATGTTTTTCTTTGTTTCATTTCACAGCAGGTATTACAGAAAATCAAGGTAAGTGCTGTCAGAAATGTCTTCTAATCGAGTTGTGTGGATTCCTTGTGCTTCTTATTTACTCCGGGAACAGCCTGTGCTGAACAGCCATTGCAGCGTGTGGGTTTTTATAATAAATGCCCCACAATAAGATGGATGTATTCATGCCAAAATGTTCTCATTTTTCAGATTCTCTTTGAAATTGGTGTTAGCTCAAAAAAAATGTTTTAGCATATACTGTATATATATTGCCCATTTCATTCTTAATCACTATTCAATATGCATAAATGACAGTTGTTCAATGATTTGTAGAGCTATTTTTAAATGTAATCTCTATTCAGCTCAGTAATTTCTAAAGCAGGTTTTTTTTTTTTGTCTTTTATCATTTGCTGCACTGCTGGTTCCCAATATGTGACTATTCAGACAATGTAGCACTAGTCAGTTTGCCTCCAGCCAATTCTCCAATTCCCATGATGCCTTGTATGTTCTGTAATTAACAGCCCTGGACCAAAGATTTTTTGTCTTTCAAACTGCCATTGATTTCACTAAAATGTTTATATGTAGAAGCAATTCACTAAAGGGCAAATATTCACCTGCGAAGGCTTCGCTACACTTCGCGCCACTATGGCAGTTCACTAAAATGCAAAGTTGTGTCTCCGCAGTGGACCCCTGGTGAAGTTTCGCTAAAGTAAATTTCGTCAACGCGAGCATTTCATGATGATTGAAACTTTGTTAGAACTCTTACGCTAAGGTCAATTTGAATAGGGCAGAGATGCAAATGCTTGAAGTGGCCACTTATTATTACACGTGTCCAAGGAAGCAAAATAAAGACAAAAGAGATCCTCTAATGTCCTAGACCTGAGCTCACCCTAAAACAAATGTGGCATGCCCCTCAAAGTGTAAAAAATAATAGTTACATCTTTTAAAGATAATGCCGCTTTAAAATATGAAAAAACGCCAGCGTTGTTTAGAACTTTTATGACTTTCGGGCATACAGGATATGATGTCACTGACATAAGATTGGGGAGGATGTTGCTTCATCTTATCAGTTCGCCAGGTCTAAGAGGTTCTGTTCTGTAGAATTTGCACTTTAGTGAATTTGTGGAGTAACGGTCGTTCGCCTGAACGAAAATTTGCCTCTCGATAGGACAGGAAAATTTGCTAGCGATGTACTCTAATACTAGCGAATTGTCCTTTACGCCTGTTACTAAATTGCCGGTGTCCCAGCAGATGGGATAATTTTCTCTAGCGACGGCCAAGGCCCTGGATTTCGGGCTGTGGTGCCCTGAAGCCACTGGGTCCTAGTGCCGACTCCCACGCTCACACCGCCCCTGCCCCTGCGTGCGCATGCAATGGAGCACTGGGGATGATGTGTACAGGAGTCCCCAGTGCTCCCTTGGATTGCGGCTGGGCAGCATGCCGCCACCTAAAATCGTGCTGCCCTAGGCCCGGGCCATTGTGGCCTCTCCACAAATGTGGGCCTGTAGAGTCACTTAGCCTTTTAGTAAATCAGCCTCTACGGTCTGTGTTATAGAAGTAAATTGAGATTGTGCAGAGGCATACTGTAGACCTTTTTTGTTCCTTATTCAGGAGATTCCTCTATACCCTTTGTGAGCTTTGATCCAAATTGGGCCACTGTATTCACCAAGGAATCTGTAACTCTCACCTGCAATGTGGATCCCCCTGAACCAAGAGACCAGAGCTATTATTGGTACAAAGACAACAATTTCATCCGTATGTATCAAAAGAGTTTTAAAATTGACAACCCCATAGTGAAATATGGAGGAAGGTATCAGTGCCAAATCAGTAAAGGCAATAAGAGTGAAGCTGTCAGACTCCAAGTCAGTCACGGTAAGTGTTGTCTTCTTGTTTATAGGATCCATTGGGCCAGATTCAATTCAGTGAGAAAAAGGTTTATCACATGAAAACACATGGACAAGATCCAATTTGAGATGCAATTCAATTCAGAAAAATGTATTTCACTGTTTATCATGTGAAAACTCTATTGAAGTCTAAGGTGAAAAGTTTTTACTCATCGAATTAAATTTTGTCCAAGACTTTTCTTGTGATAAACCAGGAGATAACTTTTTCTCACTGAATTGAATCTGGCCCAATGTATTCCGTTTTCTCATCAATGAATAGTCATGGGCGAATCTCTCCCGTTTCGCTTCGCCAAAAAAATTGCGAATTTCCCCTCAAAATTCGTGAAAAATCGTGAAAAAGGAAAGTTCACTAAAAATTCATGATATTCGCCCATTTTGACGAAAAATTTGTGAAATTTGGACGTTTTCACAAAAAAATTTTGAAATTTGGACGTTTTCACAAAAAATTTGTGAAATTTGGATGTTTTCATGCAAAATCAAGCAATTCGAACCTTTTTGCAAAAAAATTGACCAATTTGAACGTTTTCACGAAAAAATAGTGAAAAATTGAATTTGCCGCAGGCGAATTTTCACTGAAGAATTTTCACGAGAGATTCACGAATTTATTCACCGGCGGCGAAACACGGGAATTCGCCTCAAATTTGTGCCTGGCGAATTTATTCGCCCATCACTATGAATAAATAACAGCAGATAAACTGATAATTTAACAAAAGTAAAAAGGTAAAGAAACAGTTTAATGAAGGGGTAATATTTCCATATGAACCATCCCAATTATGTGGAGGTTTCTTTTTCTCCTCAACTACGTTCTTTTTCCTCTCTCATTTTTCTTACCTTAGTCTCTTTTCTTTCCAGGTCCACCTATCATAAGTAGACATGGGGGGCAGTTATTAAAAGGGAAAATTGTTCCCCTTTTTTTCCCATTTAAAAAGCATGTGTGTCCAGGGTCTGCCTGAGCGGAGGCTTTGCTCTGCATCTTTCTAGTTTTTTTCATCCAATGCAAATTTCATAAACTGAATGTTGTATAAGTTAGGCAAATGGTAGGAGGTGGAAGGGGAGCTACCTTAATACCACCCCCCACCCATGAGAATAGTGCAGCCATAAGCAGATAGGACTGTTTTCATGGACGTAGGTCTGTTCTTTGAGGATAAGGAAGACACTTTTATAAGCTAAGCTTACAGCCATAACAAATGAAAGAGCTTTTTAAAAAGGATACACCACCTTTTTGAAACACTTTTTCTTTGAAAATCTCAAAATAGGTGAAAAGGACTCACTGCAGCAGCAGCAAGAATATTTATGAAAGAAAAAAAAGGTTTATTAGGACATGTGTAACGCATTTTGTGCCAAATAGGCACTTACTCATAGGCTAATCATCCCACCCCTGTACAAACTTTTTGTAAGGGTGATGACCAATCAGAATAGGATACAACACACAAAGCCTTGTCCAATCAGGAAAGGTTACATCACACAGAACCTTAAAGGGATACTGTCATGGGAAAAAACATTTTTTCAAAATGAATCAGTTAATAGTGCTGCTCCAGCAGAATTCTGCACTGAAATCCATTTCTCAAAAGAGCAAACAGATTTTTTTATATTCAATTTTGAAATCTGACATGGGGCTAGACATTTTGTCAATTTCCCAGCTGCCCCAAGTCATGTGACTTGTGCTCTGATAAATTTCAGTCTCTCTTTACTGCTGTACTGCAAGTTGGAGTGATATCGCCCCTCCCTTCCCCCCCAGCAGCCAAACAAAAGAACAATGGGAATGTAACCAGATAACAGCTCCCTAAGACAAGATAAAAGCTGCCTGGTAGATCTAAGAACAACACTCAATAGTAAAAACCCATGTCCCACTGAGACTCCTTCAGTTACATTGAGAAGGAAAACCAGCAGCCTGCCAGAAAGCATTTCTCTCCTAAAGTGCAGGCACAAGTCACATGACCAGGGGCAGCTGGGAAATTAACAAAATGTCTAACCCCATGTCAGATTTCAAAATTGAATATAAAAAACCTGTTTGCTCTTTTGAGAAATGGATTTCGGTGCAGAAGTCTGCTGGAGCAGCACTATTAACTGATTCATTTTTAAAAAAAAGAATTTTCCCATGACAGTATCCCTTTAACCAGTAAAACTCATGTGAACATGAATCAGCAGCCACATATCATGCAAAAACAGTGAGGTGAATATAGACTTTATTTTGTGAATATAGTGGAAGTGTGCCTTATACTTCACTAATATTAGACATTCAAATTTTCTCTTAAATAACCTCCCAGTGTCATTATGAGTATATTCAAATTTTTTAAAAAAATCACATAAATTCGAAATTTGACCTTTGATAAATGGGCCTCTAAAAGTCAGATTTGATTTAAATGGTCCAATAGGATCAGGGCAGCTCCCATTGACTTCTATAGGACCTCAACAACTTTAATTCAGCAAAGTTCTGTACTAGAGGTTTTTTTAACGGTTTTAAAAAAAATAGGAAAACCAAAAATTTTTAGAGATTCCTGGTAAAAAAACGAAATTAGATTGTTAGTAAATGGGCCCCTAGGTATTACGTTTGAACTGATTTTCTCCTTCTTGGGGAAAAAGGGAGGGGGTGATATCACTCTAACTTGCAGTACAGCAGTAAAGAGTGATTGAAGTTTATCAGAGCACAAGTCACTTGACTTGGGGCAGCTGGGAAATTGACAAAATGTCTAGCCCCATGTCAGATTTCAAAATTGAATATAAAAAAATCTGTTTGCTCTTTTTGAGAAATGGATTTCAGTGCAGAATTCTGTTGGAGCAGCACTATTAACTGATTCATTTTGAAAAAAAAATTTCCCATGACAGTATCCCTTTAATATACAGTCAATACCACCACCTCATTGAGCTACTCTTTGGAAGAATGAGAAAATGAAAACTGGAATTTTTTTGTCCAAAAAAAGCAATACATTTCAATATTGCTGCATCGTGTTGAGAAATCACATAAGAAATCTGTCAGTGACTCACAGCACGAGTGTGATTGTTGCAAATGGAAAAGAAATGTTTGGTTGAGGATTTTATTTTCATGCTTTATTAGAAGGCAGTTTTATTTAGGGGGTTATTTAAAGTCTGAATGCTAAAAACTCAAAACATTTTTTAGTATAAAATATTGAAAATTTTTAGTGGAAAAAGAATTCAAATTTTTGGAGATTTATTATACCCCGAGGCTGCAAAAAGTCTCAGACCTGCCGAAGTTGTATATAAGTCAATGGGAGATGTCCTTATCCTATTTTGGAAGTCTGCATTGGGTTTAGCCTGAAAATCTGATCATTTCAAAAACAGGAAAAAATCATACAATTTAGGGATGAAGCCCAAAAGAATAGTGCAAAGTGATTTTTTGGACGACTTTTTCTGGTTTTACCCTGAACCGATTAATTTGTACTTTTTGAATAATAAATAAGGGCAAATCATGGATTCCAGTTTGGTCTATTTAAAAAATCTGAAGAATTCATATTTTGATAAATAACCCCCTACATGTTATTGAATTGAAAACCTTTCAAACGCTCCAAATGAAATGTAATTCAGTGTTTTCTAAAAGTAAGGTCCACAATGTACATGACAATCCAGCATTTGCAATGTGTCTTTTGCTTTCAGGTTGGCTCGCACTGAAAGTACCAGCGTTTGTATTTGAAGGGGATGAATTATATGTGTCCTGTGCAGGGTATCCTGGGTATTCTGCCAGAGACGCTGTGTTGTACAAGGACAATAAGGTTATAGGATCCTCTCCCTCTGATGCCGATTTTCTGGTTGGAAGAGCAAACATGGCAACGAGTGGTTTGTACAGATGCACCCGACAAGTGAAGGACGGTGTCATATATTATAATTATGCTAGTGAAGAATATATTTTTGTAAGAGGTAACTTGGATGACATTTTTGGGTAGTTCTCACTCTTCACGTTGTTGTTTTGTTTCTTTTGTTTTTGTCATCTCTTCCTATTGCTCCATTGTTTCTGCTTGACCCTGATTGTAAGTTAGAAATCTGCTCACGCCATTGCTAAGTGTGTCAGCTGTGAGGATAGGGTTAACCAGAGTTTGTGCCTCAAATTCTGTTTAGAGGTTGATCTGGTAAGAAGGAATCGTTATGAAAAAGTTTAATAATAACAGCCTGCTTTGCAAATTTTGATAACTGGGCAAAACCTGAAAATACATGAAGGGTGTCCAAATTGCCATATCCCCTCCAGCATAGAGGAGAGCGGGCTGGGAAAGGGCAGTGTAATTGTACTGGGACATAGAACCAAAACATCAGTATTTTGTATATTTTTTCCTTTTGAATGTAAATATTTGGATCCATCACCATGGCACAATGCTATATATATATTTATGGTCAGCATTACTGCAGGACTAATGTCCCTTCCAAGAGAAGATGCAGTGCAGGTATGTATTGGCATAATAAGAGATTGCTGACCTCCCCCCCACACACACAAAAAAAGTAAAAAATACTTTGGTGGAGCCCAATGCACAAAAATATTTGAGGGGTCCAAAGCTGCTCCCTCCCACAGCTCTGAACCCTAGGACCCTCATGTTCCCAAGTCCATCCTCTACTTCCTCTATAGTTAAGCCACTGGAGTTATAATTGGTCACATAAGCCACAGAATTTGAACTGAATGCTTGATCATATACAGGTATAGCATCCGTGATCCGGAAACCCTTTATCCAGGAAGCTCCGAACTAAGGAAAGATTGTCTCAGTTTTACCAAAATAATCCAATTTTTAAAAAATGATTTCCTTTTTCTGTTTAATAATAAAACAGAACCTTGTACTTGATCCCAACTAAGATATAATTAATCCTTATTGGAAGCAAAAACAGCCTATTGGATTTATTTAATGTTTACACGATTTTCTAGTAGACATTGTTTTTGATAGTAATAATTAGAAATGCAGAGCATTACATCAGTAATGACACAGTGGACAGACACATTTTGAACTTTGTATTATGTATTTTTAAAGTTGTATAACCCTAATTTGGTTACTGCCTCTTCTAATAACAACTTACCCTTGGCAATCCAGGGGCCCCGAGTCCCCTTTGCATATAAAAAGTACTGGGAACTGGGAATTACAGTGCAGTGCCTCCACCTAGTGAACACTGAGGAAAACACCGCAGGGGGATTCCATTAGGAATAATAAAACAGACACAGTTTGCAAATGAAACAAATATAAACTTTATATAAACTGCAGTAAAACTTGGGCAAACTAATACACCATGCACTCCTACACTGGGGACACGTGGGACACTACCTAAATCACTATAAGGTACTTAACTGTTGCTCCAGCACAGTCCTTTTTTAATATCAAATCCTCCAGAAGGGGTTAATAACCACACAGTTCAGCTGAAATGTCACTTCCCCAGAGCTCTAATTTCCCAGGTAGTGCTACCATTTAAAAAAAAAAACCTCTCCCTTTGGAATTTAGCAGCAGCTCCCATGTAGCAGGTAAATATACAAGACTTGTCTTCACTTTGGGGCCCCACGCTTGTATCCTTGCTAGTATTGGGTGTCTCACTCACCGGGGTGCTCTCAGAAGTAATCACACTGGAGATTATAGGCATCTCTGCAGCAGGATCAATCTCACCAGTGGCACCTTTCTCCTTCTGAGTCTCTAGCAGCTTGGCAGGGAACAGTCTGGGCTCAATCTGTACCTCCACAGATTCAACAGATTTAACAGCTTCTCCATACTTGACAGTCTTACAGCTACTCGTGCTGGCTCTGTTCAGCTCTCTGGTAGACCCCCGCACATTTGGCTCCAAAATCAGGCACACCCTCTCTCTCAAGGATGCAGTGGGGTGCCCAGCCAATCGGATTGCTCTCCAGCATGTAACTGGGCTGGATGATTTCACAGGCAGAAAAACAGAGGAAGGATTCCTCTTGTCCCCTACAGTTGCTTGAATTATTTATTAATTACATATAGAGATGTGCCAAATCCTGGTTTTGGTTTGGGATTCAACTGATTCTGAGTCTTTTTCTGCAGGATTTGTATTTGTCTGAATCCAAGCACCTAGCCAATACAACATCACTGCTGTTGAATATCGATATTTTATGTGTAAACTGTCAGTTTCATGAAAACTAAGGGGTCCATTTACCAATGCACCCTCAACTGTGGGTGCTCAAAAATGGACAGACTACAGATTGCATATTGATGTAATGTATTAAGGTATTTTAATTTATATGCACTTCTGCACTTAGTTGTTTATGCACCCATCCATCAAGACTTATGCAACTATAATGCAATGTATAACCAATTTGCAATAAAACCTGAATGCAATTGGATATGTTCTGATGCATTGGGTGCAATTGCATCACAACTCAATGGCCGCAATTACACTGGATTTATAGAAAAATATGCTGTGATATAGTTGAAAAACAGTAACTTGTGTCCAAAATTGCACTTATTATTCTAAACTTGCATTATTTTAAACATTGTTCTGGTTCTAGAGCTGTTCTCCAAACCAGTGATGGAAGTGAATCTAAATCACCCAACAGAAGGAGATCACATGACCATAACATGTGACACAAAGCTCAGCCCACGCAGAGCGACTACAGAGCTGCAGTTTGTTTTCTACAGAAATGGGCACAATGTGCAGGGATTCAGTTTTTCCAATGAATACGATGTCTCCTCTGTTCAGCTGGGGGATTCTGGGAAATATACCTGTGAGGTTAGAACAAAAAAACAGACTGTGGAGAAGAGGAGCAACGAGATCAATATCCAGGTGACAGGTAAGCAAAGCTTCACACTTATAGGCTAGTTGATTTAAAAGGAAATGTAACTGTTGTTAATATAATTCCTCATTTAATTCAAAATTTAAGCATACTTAAAACCCTTTTAAGATGCATGTTTTTGTTTGGATGGGAGTGGCATGGGTGTGCCTAACTGTAAATATGTAAGGAGGTGAAATAATTTCATTTCAAAATGTAAATAGTTCAGGCTATATTGAGTTCAAACAGACAGTCCAGTTGGCTTAGAGGTGGGATTACCTTCAGGAGCCTACTGTATATAAGGAAGTGCAAGGGCCACACACTACTTTGGCCTAACATCATCAACAGACAAGTGAGATCAGGTGGGTACCAGGCCCTTGCTAGGATTATATAGAGATAGAGAGAGAAGATTGTTACCAGATCACTGTAGAAGTGAGAGGTAGATATGGTAGCAAACAAGAACAGCTTGAGTCCCAACGAGCATTGAGTATTTGAGGGTAGAACTCTAGTCGATTAGGGAATTGGAGCACTCAGTTGGAGGTTAGTAGAGAACCTATGGGCTGTAGTGAGAAAGTTAGGCACTGTATGCTGTACACCACAAAGAAGTACATGTACATCTTTACTTGGAGTAGAGGCCCCCTCAATGGCTCTACTAGTACAGTGTCATAATTCCACATAACAGGGGTAAGCTTCATAAGAAGAATGCTGTGTGTCCATGTGAGGATTAGAGAGGATCCTCTTAGAAGACTTTTAGGGTAATTGAATTGCTGGTCAGTTGCCTCCAGTCTGCCCCTATGAACCTGTGAGAAGCTGCTAAATAAAAGTCTGCCTTGGTTTTTCACATCAAAGTGTGCCAGGCTTACTTCTTAGAGCAAAGGCTTGGAGCGTACCAGTTCCAAGTACCAATGTTATAAACACAACAACGAGGTCTCTCTTAAAGGAGAAGGAAAGGTTTGGTGCACTTGGGGGTGCCAAATGTTAGGTACCCCCAAGTGCTTGTATTGACTTACCTGAAATCCCAGGGCTGGTGCTCCTATCAGCAGAAAACTGCACCGGCCCGGGGTTATACCAGTGAGCACCACCGATCGATCTTCTTCAGGCTTCTTCTTTCTTTGCGTGGCTGTGCATGAGCAGTAGAAGCCGGAAAAAGTCTGCTATTTTATACAACTGCGCATGCGTTTTCCCCGAGAAATTTGAAGAAAGAGGAAGTCGGAAGAGGGTCGCTCCGTGGTGCTCACTGGTATAACCCTGGGCCGGTGCAGTTTTCTGCTGATAGGAGCACTAGCCCTGGGGTTTCAGGTAAGTCAATACAAGCCTAACATTTGGCACCCCCAAGTGCACCAAGCCTTTCCTTCTCCTTTAACTGCCTTTTTCTTTCCCGGGTCATCCTGTGAAGAAGTCTATGGAAGCTATTTTCTTTTATTAGGGGAATTTACTGTATGTAGAGAATGCTAAGAGGGCTAGTTTCAGTGAAATCTGCTTTTCAGTTTAATTGCTTCCTCCACCCAGTGGTAGTATGAAGAAATTAATTAGAAATAAGGGATATATCATGCTTTTCTAAACACTGTAACATCAATAAACATTGCTATTTGACAACACTGTTCTGGTTCTAGAGCTGTTCTCCAGACCAGTGATGAAAGTGAATAAAAATCCCCTGACAGAAGGAGATCACATGAGCATAACATGTGACACAAAGCTCAGCCCACACAGAGAGACTACAGAGCTGCAGTTTGCTTTCTACAGAAATGGCCACAATGTGATGGGATTCAGTTTATCCAAACAATACGGCGTCTCCTCTGTTGAGCTGGGGAATTCTGGGAAATATAGCTGTGAGGTTAGAACAAAAAGCAATACTGTGCAGAAGAGGAGCAATGAGATCAATATCCAGGTGGCAGGTGAGCAAAACTTTGCACCTGATCCAAAAAGCAAAGCTCATAATGAGTGTTAAAACTGCAAAGCACTAACACTAACCCTAATAGCACTTTAACAATATACCGTAAGTTAACACAGAATAGCACTTTAACAATATACTGTAGGTTAACACAGAATGAATTAAGCTACTGATGGAGTTAGGTCTTCCACATTTTGGAAATGTACTGTGCAATTAGCATAAAACAAAAACTTAAAAAATTCAAATCACTCAACACTGATCAATAACTGGCCCCTTAATTGGAGACAAATTATTATAGAGTGAACTCTATTTATTTTAAACAATGCCATTTTTGGAGGAACCCCCATGAACCTATGGAGGATTTATAATACAGATAATTTTTAAAAAATCTCTGAAGAATATTATTATTTGATTATAATCACTTAAAATGTAGAACAAGCTCGACTGAAGAGAACTGCATTATATTATTATAGTATTTCTGATACAGTAAAATTTCTGCCCAAAACATTTTAGAATCTCTATAGGGCTCATATATAAATATTTTGGAAGGGTGCAAAAAGACTGTGACAAATATGCTTTTGAACATTGCACCCTTTCCCATGTGAGTGTCTATGAGCGCAAGTTCTTGAACACAAGAATGGACAATTTACTTTTTTTAATTCATCTTCTCTTTATTAACAACATCCATGGAAAAAGAATGTAATTTGCTGAATATTTGTTTTTTTTTATGTATTTAGTCTTTGTATTTCCTTTACAGTATTGTGAACTCTTTATGAATCAGCTATAAGATATTTATTTGTCTGGGCATAAATACAATGTATTATTAATTGTGGACACGTCTCTCCATTTTGGAACTTTGAATTAAACAATAAACTCTTATTGCACCTTTTTTTCCATGACTAATTAGGCTTTCGAGATAAGTGATCCTTAAAGGGATTCTGACATGATTTTTATGATGTCGTTTTTATTTCTAAATGACACGGTTTACACTGCAAATAATTCAGTCTACAATATAAAATTTCATTCCTGAACCAACAAGTGTATTTAGTTGTAATATTGGTGTGTAGGTGCATCTCAGGTCATTTTGCCTGGTCATGTGATTTCAGAAAGAGCCAGCACTTTAGGTTTGAACTGATTTTTGGCAGCCTGATGTTTCTCTTACTCAGTGTAACTGAATGTGTCTCAGTGGTACCTGGTTTTTACTATTGAGCGCTGTTCTTAGCTCTACCAGGCAGCTGTTATCTTGTGATAGGGAGTTGCTATCTGGTTACCTTCCAATTGTTCTGTTGTTAGGCTGCTGGGGGGGTGATATCCCTCCAACTTGCAGTATAGCAGTAAAGAGTGACTGAAGTTTATGAAAGCACAAGGCACATGACTGGGGGCAGCTGGGAAACTGACAATATGTCTAGCCCCATGTCAGATTTCAAAATTAAATAAAAAAAAAACTGTTTGTTCTTTTGAGAAATGGATTTCTGATGCATTTTGAAAAAGAAAACAGTTTTTCCCATGACAGTATCCCTTTAAAGAGAAATTCCATAAATCAAGAATTTAAACAACTTCTATTTATTAACAGCATACGTGAAAAATGAAACCCCTAAGATTGTACTTTGCTGGATATTTCTGAAGTTGTGTGACCCTTCTTGTACTTAGTCTTTGCATTTTCTTTACAGCATTGTAAAACGCTTTATGAATCATCTATAAGACATGTGTGTGTCTTGGACTAAAGAAAATGTATCACATTTCCACCTTTGTGCAGATTAATACTACAATACAACCTCCTGCCCATATATATAATATGCAAAACACCTCTGCAGCCCTGATTTTTAGGTAGAACACATTTTTGGAACCTAGCTTCATAATAAATGGCCAATCATGAGGCTCATATAGTCATATAACCCTTTGTCATGTGACCATATTAATTATAGGAGTCTCATTTTGTTTACAGTTCTTTTGGCATGTGTAAGCATACTATTGCATATCTCTGTTGGTAGTTGAGTACAGGTATGGGATCTGTTATCAGGAAACCTGTTTTTCCAGAAAGCTCCAAATTACAAAAGCCCATCCCCCATAGACTCCATTTTATCCAAATAATCTAAATTTGTAAAAATGATTTCCTTTTTCTCTGTAATAATAAAACAGTCACTTGTACTTGATCCCAACTAAGATATAATTAATCCTTATTGGAAGCAAAACCAGCCTATTGGGTTTAATTTAATATTTATTTGATTTACTAGTAGACTTAAGGTATAAAGAACCAAATTACAGAAAGATCCATTATCTGGAAACCCCCGGGTCCCGAGCATTCTGGATAACAGGTCCCATACAACAAACAACCATTTTCTAGAAGAACCAAGGAACATGTAATATATTAAGACGTGCCATGTCTCAGAGAGTTTCAGAGCGTTACAGTAAACTGCAATTTCTTTATGACTATTACCAGCTCCTGTAGAAAGAATTATAAACCAAAGTCAACCTGTCAAATGATGTTGGAACTGATTCTGCAATGTGGCTTATACTCTTCATTGTATTGTTAATAGATATCCAGACAAGCGATCATACTAAATCAACAAATGATTCTACAAATAGTCTCATTATTATAGAACGTCTATATCACTTCTATATGTTTATGCTTTTTATCTAGCTCAACAAGCTTCCAAGGTCACAGTGAGACTTGAACCACCCCAAGGGCAGATTTATGCAGGAGAGAAGTTGGAGGTATTTTGTTCTGTGGACAAAGTGGCTGATTCATTGACATTTTCATGGTGTAAACACAATGAATTGCACTGTGAAGGGAAGACGGCACGTTCTAAAGAGCAACATTTTGTGGTGGAAGCTGTACCTGAAGATTACAGTGAGGAATATCAATGCATTGTTACTAGAGAATATACTCAGGATTCCATCAGAAGCACAAAAATCAAGATATCTGTCAGTGGTAAGAAAATTGACTTTTTGTTATCGTCTCTGATATATTTTATACCTAACTAACTTTGCTGATTACTGTGCTGATTTTAATTAGTAAATTAACTCCTAAAGTGCTTTAGCTACTCTCCTAGCCCTGCAAATTGTAACCTTATTAAATAAAGTATTGCATTGCTGTTACATTTTATTTTATCTTACTTTTCAAGCAGTTATATTTTTATTTACAGCTGTAATATATATATACAGTATATATATATATATATATATATATATATATATATATAGGGATGTAGCGAACTGTTCGCCGGCGAACTAGTTCGCGCGAACTTCGACTGTTCGCGTCCGCCGAATGTTCGCAAACGTCGCGCGACGTTCGCCAATAGGCGTTCGCGTCAAAAATCGTTCGACCATTCGACCATTCGATCGCTAAAATCGAAGGATTTTCGTTCGAATCGAACGATCAAAGCCATTGGATTGAATGAAATCATTCGATCGAATAGCTTAAATCGTTCGATCGAACGATTAAAATCCTTCGATCGTTCGAATCGAACGATTTTCGGATGTTCGAAGTTCGCGAACAGTTCGCGAACTGTTCGCATTTTTTGCCGGTGTTCGCGAACGGCGTTCGCGAACACATAAACGGCAGTTCGCTACATCCCTATATATATATATATAAAATATCATAATATTAGATATCACATCTCAGTCTTCTCTTCCTTCGTTACAGTCAGACTACCCCTGCTGACAGTAAGTCTTAAAGAAGTTGCTGTGGGTGATATAGTGGTTCTTCTCTGTGAGTCCAAGAGTCGCTTCTTCCCCAAGGAATATCAGTTTTATCACATGGAGGATTTCTTAGGAAGCATCAAAGGAGACCAGAAAGCAGCAGCACAATTCAATGTGACCATCACTTCTCTCACCATGGCTGGTCCCTTTATCTGTGTAGTGCAGAATAATGTCTTCAGTCCTAAGAGTGAAGGAGTCACTTTGTTTGTGATGGGTAAGGGCCTCCAACCACCTGCATACAGTAATTCATGACAACTGTATAAATTGAGAGATACTGTAATTAAAAGCAGGACTATATCTTACTGTAATGCCTGCTTGGCACAACTAAATGGAAGTACAAGAAGCGTGCTTTGGGGCAAGTATGTGTAACCCTTTGTTGGTACACTCTCTATTTTGGTGCAATTGCTATGGCGATCAGGTGACCTAAGCCTCTTTGCATGAAAGATACTGGGAACTGTGTTTTACAGTGCAGTGCCTCCATCTAGTGGACAGTGAGGAATTACACCTCAGAGGAGTTCCACTAGGAAAATAGACCACACAATTGTAACCAACTTAGAGTTTTACAGTTTATATAGAAACTGTAAAAGAATGAAACACACAGTACACAAAACACTCCTGCACTGGGGACATGTGGGGACCTGTCTAATTCACTAGTAGATATCCCACTGACTGTCTAACTAACACAGGACTTTTATAATCACAGTCCCAATCAACTCCGGAAGGGATAACACAAGACACAGTTCAGTTCAAATGGCATGTTCCTTCCCAAGAGCATTTAGAGCACTACCTTTTGGGACTCAGTAGCTGCTCCTTGGCAACCCTTGAATTTGACTCCAAATCCAGGCTCTTACTGTATCCTCCTCTTTTTCCCAGACTACTCTGGGGATTCCAAACAAGTAACTCCGCTGCCTGTAACCGAGTTTGGTGATGCCACAGGCAAAACGGGGGAAGTCATGTCTTATCCCCCACATATGTTGAACAAATGGGGTCAATAAACACATCTGTGTGCATTAAAACAAAATACAGGAAAAACGTAATTCTATACTCTACATACTGATTGCTTGTCAAAATAACAGTATTGTTTTTTTAACAGAACCGGTGGAAAATGCCACCATTAGTCCTGGAATAGATGTTCTTGAGGTCATGATGGAACACAGCCTGTGTTTGACCTGTTCTGTGGCAAAGGGCACCAATCCATCATTCCTCTGGTTTTACAATAATGAGAAAGTAGAAAATTTTCATGTCTCGGGATTGTATCAGGTTGAGTATGAATCCGAGAAGATACTCTGTGTAGATCCTGTGCAGCAGCATCATGCAGGGATATACCAGTGTCAGGCCAGTAACCAGCTGCCTCACAACAAGACATTCATCGCAAAAAGCCACATCGTCACCATAACTATTACAGGTGGGGCCAACTGAGTTACATGACTTTTTACATATAATTTACTCTCATCTACTATTCCGTTGCATTACATCTAAAACATGTTACAGGCTACCTGACCTAATTACTAACGTTGTGTACTTTTTTTTCATAGAGAGGAGCTATGCAGTGATGGGCATAGGAATCACTTTGGCATTGCCGATACTCGTCGTTGTCATGGCTCTTCTTCTCTACAAGTTCAGTAATGCAACTTCCTTATCTTTCTTCTTCTGCCACTTTTGCCCACCAAGCCCAGGTAATAGTCAATCATTATCCAAGATGTAAAAAAGAAGGGACAATGATCTATGTTATGTAAATGAAGTGATTTAGTGGGACATGTTAGATCATTTGAGCTAAACATCTAGATAATATTCCAGAAACAATGTGTAATATCCCTGCACAAGTATAGATGGAGCTCTAGCGATTCCTTTAGGTTTCTGGATATATCCCATGAATGCTTATTTGACTGTGATTGCTGGAGATATATTTCAGCCATTCCAATTAGATTGTAGATCAGCAGGAGATATCTCCTTAACAAAAAATGTTTGGATAGTCAGTGCTTCTCAAGTGCTTTGATCCACTTGTCTAGGTCATGTCTAGCTTGTGTCTAGCTCAGTGTTACATTTAGCTTTCATGTAAGGTATGGAACCCATAACACTTTAAAACCATGAATGGTTTATACATTGAATGGTCCTTCCCCCTACTAAAGATGAAGTAAAAATCGCATGACTCTTGCATGTTATGCCAAATCCATGGCAAAAACGTAACAGCAAATGGTTCAATGGTGCTGGAAGATATTTAGTAGACTGTAGTGGGTCAACTGACCCAATGTCTAGAAAGAACAAACGTACAGTATCTATATGTACTAGCCAATTGGATATAAATGGATGACTATAATGACCAGCAAAACAATATAAGCACATTAAATATATTAAAAGTGGTAAAACCATGATATCATCCCATAAGTAAAAGTATAAAAGCTAAAGGTACCACAGAGAGAAATGCCTCAGTGATGTTAGCAGTAATTCAGATAAAAAGTAACTGGGTGTAGAGACTGTGCAGGTCTGTTTTTTAGACCCATGCCCAACCCAACCCTCAGCCTGACATAGACCCGATTAACCAACTTTTCAACCTCATGGATTACCAGCTGACCATGTCTACATACTGACCCATGCCAAACCCATCTGGAAATGATGCCACTCCAATGGCTTTTTTTATTAGGAAACTTCGATTTTCACTTGTTATCCTTGGAATGGTCATCTGTAGCCCACCCCACTGCAGTGGATTGGGTACCCACTGTAGGCACATGAGGTATATTCTGGCCTAGTCCATTGCAGGTATTCCGGGGGTACCCGACCCACTGCACGACTCTAACTGGGTATTCCTGGTAGTTCTAATTTTATACGACGTTATCACCACTTTCATGCCTCTTATTACCACTTGTAAAGGAAAAATATAAGTAATAATAATCTCTCGCTAATTATATGGACTACTTTTCTGAAGTATATTCTATTGTCTTATTTCATCAGAATTTAACTGATTGGTAAATTCCTGAACTATCCAGTACTAAATTCCTTGAGTTGCACTACTGTACCTAGCTTGAATGTAATAGTGTCAACAATCCTGAAGGTTCTAACATTTTCATCTTCATCAATTTTTCTACTTTGGGGTTCTGTTTCATAGGGAGGAATAGATACGTTTTTCTCATTAGTACAACCATGGTGACCTTACTCTAATTCATATATACACAATTATGCACACAAATAATGTTTTTAAGAGGAATAACCTCACCAACACATGTTTTCCTGGGCATTTAGGCTAGAAAACATTTGGGGTTAACCCTGAATTGGAATGTGGCACTGTTTCCCTTTAATTTTTATATTTGTATGGTAATAAGGAGATTTAAGACAATGTGAATCTATGCTTTTCGATGTTGTGATCATTCTGGAACTCATTTGTTGCCTGAATACTGTTGTGAGCTCCTAGAAAGGTACAATTACATTTTATTGCTCTTTCAGGTGGTTCATGTAGTAATACTCCAGCTAGGTGAGTAAATGCATATTTTCATTCATTATCATTGTTTTTTGCCTACTCTACTTATCTACTAAAGAGCAATTAGAGGGGGTGGCTGGGGAGATGGGGTTTAGGGGTTGAGTATTGTAGATTTTGGTGCCATGTATGCACAGTATATACTAAATACTTGGTTAGTTAAGTAGGATTTAATTCACTTTTATACTAAGACCCATAGAGCTGAATGTTCTGACCCAACCAAAGAACAGGACTCAAGTTTCTTCAAATTATTTCTGGAAACCATATTAGAAATATCCAAGGCCACAACTGGAATCCTTAGGTCCCTAGCCACTGGCAAGTGGACTAAGTCCTTTATGATACCCCAATATCTTGGGGACAAGATATTGCTTTGAAATAAACTGGAGCAAGAAGGTCAAAATATTCTTTTAGGCTGCTCAATTTATTGGACTCCCTATAACAGCCTTGACAGTGATGACTCTTATGGCAACAGACAAACCTTAAAAAAAGGTTGCTTGGCAACCATCCGAAAATCAAAGCTTTGCTTGGACTAGTTTTTCATGTCATCTCTACCCCATGATTTGTTGCTTTAAAAGATACTTTATGATATATTCGTCAACATCCATACAGTAGGGAGTAAACTATTCCTTTGGGTTTAGCACTGGTTGTGATAAAACAAATTAAATTTCAAATATATCAATTTTTTCAAGACAACAAGAAACAGCAAGACACCAGGAAATGGACAGAGATTCCAGTTGGGAGCAGAACCAGTACATTGATGGTCAGTGAATACAGTATGTCTAATGAGTGGGGTAATAATAGAGGAAGCAGAGGAGGCAAACCCCCGCAACTGGGGGGAAATGTAGGCTTAGGTAGAAGAGCAGCCAGGAAGTGGGTGTATATATATATATATATATATATATATATATATATATATATATATATATATATATATATATATATATATGTGAGCTGGCGAGGGGATGCAAGTGGATGAGGGGAGGGGGCTGGGGCCGAGTAGATAGCAAGGAAAAGAAACCTGTTATTCCTTTACACAGAATACTAGTTGAGCTAAAAACGTTGCTGACTTTTTTGAGTCCAAAATAAAGTGACTATTTTCAGTTTAATGGCTGGTTAGATACAGACAAACATCTCCGTGACAGTATAGAAACACAGAAATAGAGAAATGTGGCCCAACCAGTGGGTATTGCTCATATATATCAAGATCCCCAGGTTCAAGCAGAGGCTGAAAAGTGTCTCCTGTTGGCAGTTGAATTGTTAGATAGGGGGCAACTTCGGGCACACAACAGTTATGATAAACTTGGTTTAGTAATGTAGCCCGCTCGCACACCCAGGCCTTCGGATATTCAGCGCCTGGTGTACAGTGTTGGAGGGAGCGGCACCCTCCACAACAAATGATCCAAGAAAACACTGGCACTCAAGGCAAGCAAATGTAGGGCTATACCCTTGCATGCTTGACAAAGGGGTCTGACCCCGAAACGTAGCACATTTGCAGAATAAAACTTGCAAGTGTTTTCTTGAAAACTTGGTTTAGTCAAATTATGTAACAGTCTGTATTATATTTTAGCACCAATGGAAGACCCTGCAAATGAAAAGGATGTGTGTTACACCTACATAGATATCAAACCCACTCCAAAAGGTCAGTACCAGTCTAATACATTACAGCGTGTTTAGGAAGCACCATTGCCCCTATACATACAGTGCATCAGTAAAGGAACTTTAGGAATTTGTTTGCTCTGCTTACCCATAGGTCATAGATTCTGCGTTTTTCTTCTCGATAAAATACGCAGCCGAAAAGAACGTGGTCCATGTCGCAGGTTTGGGCTTTCTTGCTGTTTGACTTCAGTTCATGCTGAAAGTCTGTGCATTTGGATACCTTTAATCTGAGCCATAAAATAGGACAGGGTTAGTCTTTGTGAGAGAAAGGAAGAAGACAAATTTGCTTATTTACCCCCTACAGAAGCACAACATTCTCTAAAACTTATAACATTACAAATTGCTTATAGGAACAAGCTGAAACTGTAATATACTGTATGTGTAGAGAAACTAAACCATGCCATTTGTATTTTTCAGGTCCATCTGTTCCCACCAGTGAACAAGTGAGTCTTTAAATCTTGAAAATGAATATGGAAGCATAGGCGGGTCTTTAAGTCAAGGAACTAATAAAGGAAGAGTGAGATTGATTGGCTACTAGCTTTGTCTTCCTTGTTTATTGAAAGGACTTAGGGGATAGCTACTATTTTTTTAACCCAAAAAAGTAAATCCTACAGTGTTGCCTTTACTTTTCATCAGTATCAGGTCTGCAAGTTAAATCAAATAAGACAAGCGTCCTCCAACTCTTCCTTCCTTGTATTATTGACGATTAATTGTTTGGTCATTTTGTGCTGTTGATGTCTATGATAGTTCTTTGTGGTACCTACACCACCAGTAAAGGTGACCATGACCCTTGAGTTATATGCATTTGGCAAGGTTACAAAATGAACAGATTTGGCCCAGCCATGTGCTGAGGAAAATAGGGCTGATCTGATATTATCAAGCCTGATAAATATCTGTCCAGTTCTCAGCAAAATATTGAAGACCAGGTAAACATGGGGGTGACACGTGAGCCAATAATCATCTTATTTAGTTTGGAGGGCGTCACTTAAGTACAGATAGAATTTGCTTAGACTGAGGGCAAGATGTGCAGTAGGTACAGAGTAAGTAACCATAGATTAAATCATCAAACAGGACAAGCCTCTTCCTGCCCTGACTCTCCCTGCCTGACTGTGTGGAGTATGGATGATTAATTGATTGGTGATTTTATGCTGTTGATGCCTATGCTATTTCTTTGTGATTTATTTAGGGTGAAGGCTCTGTTACATACGCTGTTGTGAAGAGTTCTGCCATTCAAGGGGGACCCAAGTCTATCGTCTATGAGAACTTCAATGCCAAGTAACGTCAGTAATGAAGTCTATGAATGGATTATTAAATAGTGACGTATTTGTGAATACTTGTCTATGGACACTTACTGAACAGTTACTCATTAGTTCACAAGAAGACACTTCTTTGAAGTTGTTGCTAATGGTGCCAATAAGTCAGACACATTATTACTACAGGGATAGGAACCACCAGTATCCTAATTAAAAACTAAAAATGTTGTTAAGTTCCTTTAGCTGGAAGAAGAATGTTGAATACTGTACTTGAGTACCCATATCATGTCTTTTTCTAATGAAATCAGAACTCCAACATGTAGGCATGTGAACTGTCTCCTCTGATATTATAATAAAGTTTTCTTATTTGTGCCGCAATTGTAGTTACTGTACCGTCACAGACAACATAAAATAATGACCATTTTCAGTGTTTCTTAATTCATACTATATAATATTTACATTACATGATTCCAAACATTATTACATATGAAGCTATAGGGGCCCTTTAACAGAAACCTGATTCCATTTGTGGTTATTGAAATAACATTGTCTGACATTGAACAGGAAGCAGTGGTTTCCTCTTTCGTGTATTTGTTGAAACTCCTTTATATATATATATATATATATATATATATATATATATATATATATATATATATATATATATATATATATATATATTCAGATAACTCAGATATGCAACATGCGAGTCTATACTCTGTGAATGAATACAAGCAGGAAGAAAGAACCACAACCACACGCTATATTTTAGTTAGAGGGTAAGAGGAGTGGTACCTACAACACCAGTAAAGCTGACCATGACCCTTGAGTTATACTCATTTGACAAGGTTACAAAATGAACAGATTTCTGCCTAGTTTGGCCACCCATGTGCTGGGGAAAATATTGCTGACCTGATCATCTTGGATCAGACTAAGGGCCTATGGAGACCCCATCATCCTATCTTACCCTACAAGAGTTTCAAACATGCCTGATAAATATCTGCCCAATTGTCAGCCAAATATTAAAGGCCAGGTAAACAGGGAGGTGACACGGGAGCCAGTAAGGTGCTTATTTAATTTGAAGAGGGTCACTTAACTGCAGATAGAATTTGCTGAAACTGAGGGCAAGATGTGCAGTACATACTGGGTATCTATGAAGGTTTTCATTCATCCAGATCGTGGTATATCTAGTAGAAGTAAATCTAGAGCAACTGGACTTGCTGATTAATCATTGAAGATGTTTCACTACTCATCCGAGCAGCTTCTTCAGTTCAACTGACTGGTGTGGGAATCCTCGGCATATAAACTCTTCCACTAATCCAATCACAATGGTGCAGTGTAACTATTCAAATATACACTATTCAGTGTTCACATTTTGGACAGGGAAGACAGTTAGTCTGAACGAGGTATTACAGAGGCTTTTTCATGTTAAGGTGGAGAAAACATCCCTAAACAGAGGAAGGGGACTTCAACATCACCTGTATGCTACATACAATGCTCTTCTAACAACTTTATAGGCAAAAATAACCGGCACACAGGACATAATGCAAGTGGGGAAACCCTTGTTTATTGTACAACATTACAACTCAATAAACACGCAGGAGTTTTTCAACTTGCATCGTGTCGTGTGTGCGGTTAATTTTTGCCTATTAGTATATTGGAGGGTGCCATTCCCTCCTACAGTGCAATGGACCATCGTAATAGGAGAAGCCAGGGTGTGCTGTGGATCTTTTCTTTTTGGTTCTAACATCGTTACCTTAGCGGTTTCACAAAACTTCACACCTCTATTTATGCAACTCTCACAAGTAATAGGGATGTAGCGAACGGCGGAAAAAATGTTCGTGAACATATTCGCGAACTTGCGTCAAAAATGCGAATGGTTCGCGAACGTCGCAAACCCCATAGACTTTAATGGGAAGGCGAATTTTAAAAGCTAGAAAAGACATTTCTGGCCAGAAAAATGATTTTAAAGTTGTTTAAAGGGTGCAACAACCTGGACAGTGGCATGCCAGAGGGGGATCAAGGGCAAAAATGTATCTGAAAAATACATTGTTGACACAGCGCTGCGTTTTGTGCTGTAAAGGGCAGAAATCACACTACGTCACTCAGGTGATGTTTCTGGACACGGAATGTGAAAAAGCTCACACAGCTAGGTGGCACTTGGTTAAAGACTGGGCAAACAATGCCTGCAAGGGCAACGTATACACTACAGCAGTGGATACGGAATATATTATTGCTGCTTGGAAAACGTCACTCAGGTGGTGTTTCTGGAGACGGTATTATTATTGATATTTAGACAGAATGTGAAAAAGCTCACACAGCTAGGTGGCAGTTGTTTGAAGAACACACTGGGCAAACAATGCCTGCAAGGTCAACGTATACACTACAGCAGTGGATACGGAATATATTATTTCTGCTTGGAAAACGTCACTCAGGTGGTGTTTCTGGAGACGGTATTATTATTGATATTTAGACAGAATGTGAACAAGCTCACACAGCTAGGTGGCAGTTGTTTGAAGAACACACTGGGCAAACAATGCCTGCAAGGTCGACGTATACACTACAGCAGTGGATACGGAATATATTATTGCTGCTTGGAAAACGTCACTCAGGTGGTGTTTCTGGAGATGGTATTATTATTGATATTTAGACAGAATGTGAAAAAGCTCACACAGCTAGGCGGCAGTTGTTTGAAGAACACACTGGGCAAACAATGCCTGCAAGGTCAACGTATACAATACAGCAGTGGATACGGAATATATTATTGCTGCTTGGAAAACATCACTCAGGTGGTGTTTCTGGAGACGGTATTATTATTGATATTTAGACAGAATGGGAACAAGCTCACACAGCTAGGTGGCAGTTGTTTGAAGAACACACTGGGCAAACAATGCCTGCAAGGTCAACATATACACTACAGCAGTGGATACGGAATATATTATTGCTGCTTGGAAAACGTCACTCAGGTGGTGTTTCTGGAGACGGTATTATTACTGATATTTAGACAGAATGTGAAAAAGCTCACACAGCTAGGCGGCAGTTGTTTGAAGAACACACTGGGCAAACAATGCCTGCAAGGTCAACGTATACACTACAGCAGTGGATACGGAATATATTATTGCTGCTTGGAAAACGTCACTCAGGTGGTGTTTCTGGAGACGGTATTATTATTGATATTTAGACAGAATGTGAACAAGCTCACACAGCTAGGTGGCAGTTGTTTGAAGAACACACTGGGCAAACAATGCCTGCAAGGTCAACGTATACACTACAGCAGTGGATACGGAATATATTATTGCTGCTTGGAAAACGTCACTCAGGTGGTGTTTCTGGAGACGGTATTATTATTGATATTTAGACAGAATGTGAAAAAGCTCACACAGCTAGGCGGCAGTTGTTTGAAGAACACACTGGGCAAACAATGCCTGCAAGGTCAACGTATACACTACAGCAGTGGATACGGAATATATTATTGCTGCTTGGAAAACGTCACTCAGGTGGTGTTTCTGGAGACGGTATCATTATTGATATTTAGACAGAATGTGAACAAGCTCACACAGCTAGGTGGCAGTTGTTTGAAGAACACACTGGGCAAACAATGCCTGCAAGTGCACTACTATTGGTGCACTACTATGAAGAACAGCAAACAGCACTGGACACGTTATAGAACAGTAAGATAAGTAAAATAAAAAAATATATATGTATATTAAAAAAAAAAAATTACTCTGGTTGGTGCTGAACTACTAGGAGCAGCACACCAGTCCCACTCCCGAACACAGCTAGACTAATAGCACTGGGCTCTTATAGTAGCAAAGTAAAAAAACAAAGAAAATAAAAGCAGTCCTTACAAGGACTATTGGGTTACAGGCAGCAGTCAGCAGATGAGAGATCAGCAGCAGGACAGCTGCCCACAGCAGCTACATACAGAGCACTGCAGTAGAAGGTAGATTACTAGCAAGCAAAGCTACCTAACCTAAAATGTCCCTCAAATCCCTGCAGAGTTCTGTCCCTACAATACAGAGCAGTATCAAGTAGATTACTAGCCAGCAAACTTACTATCAACTGTCCCTCAAATCACTAACAGCTCTCTCCCTACACTAGCTCTTCCAAGCACACACAGGCAGAATGAAAAAACGCTGCAGGGCTTCAGTTTATATATGGAAGGGGAGTGGTCCAGGGGGTGTGGGGGTGGTCCAGGAGGGAGAGCTTCCTGATTGGCTGCCATGTATCTGCTGGTCTGGGATGAGAGGTCAAAAATAAGCGCCAGCTAAGGCGAACCCAAATTGGCGAACGTCGCGTGACGTTCGCGAACATTCGGCGGACGCGAACAGTCGATGTTCGCGCAAATTAGTTCGCGGGCGAACAGTCCGCGACATCCCTAACAAGTAACACCTGCCTCTTTGAGTTGTTTGACACATTGGTAATTCTATAACAGTAACTACACAATATGCACACCTCTGTGAGTTTTACTTGTCCCCTCGTTGGATAGTTACACTGCACCATTGTGATTGGATTAGTGGAAGAGTTTATGTGCCGAGGATTTACTGTACCAGTCAGTTGAACTGAAGAAGCTGCTCGGATGAGTAGTGAAACGTCTTCAACGATTAAAGGGATCCTGTCATCGGAAAACATGTTTTTTTCAAAACACATCAGTTAATAGTGCTACTCCAGCAGAATTCTGCACTGAAATCCATTTCTCAAAAGAGCAAACAGATTTTTTTATATTCAATTTTGAAATCTGACATGGGGATAGACATTTTGTCAATTTCCCAGCTGCCCCTGGTCATGTGACTTGTGCCTGCACTTTAGGAGAGAAATGCTTTCTGGCAGGCTGCTGTTTTTCCTTCTCAATGTAACTGAACGTGTCTCAGTGGGACATGGGTTTTTACTATTTAGTGTTGTTCTTAGATCTACCAGGCAGCTGTTATCTTGTGTTAGGGAGCTGTTCTCTGGTTACCTTCCCATTGTTCTGTTGTTAGGCTGCTGGTGGGGAAAGGGAGGGGGTGATGTCACTCCAACTTACAGTACAGCAGTAAAGAGTGATTGAAGTTTATCAGAGCACAAGTCACATGACTTGGGGCAGCTGGGAAATTGACAAAATGTCTAGCCCCATGTCAGATTTCAAAATTGAATATAAAAAAATCTGTTTGCTCTTTTGAGAAATGGATTTCAGTGCAGAATTCTGCTGGAGCAGCACTATTAACTGATTCATTTTGAAAAAAAATATTTTTTCCCATGACAGTATCCCTTTAAGCAGCAAGTCTAGTTGCTCTAGATTTACTTGAGTAAGTGACCATGGATGTCCCATGCCCAAACACAGGCAAAGAAGAGAAGATACAAAATGAGGATCTTGAAAATGGATTTGCAGTGTCCAAAGACACATGGAAGGCACCCAAGCAGGTCCGGAATGAGAATTAAAATAGGCCCTGGCATTTCTGGTACACAGCGGCCCAATCAGCCCACACAGAGGCCCAAATAGCCCCCACCAGCCCACTAAATACTGACTTTCTATGGGACCTTATAGCAGCCCCTCTGGCATTTGCCAGAACCCACAGATTGCCAGTCCGGGCCTGCACCCAAGTACTACATAGAGAGTGAGAAACCACAGATGAACCATGCTCAGCAAGAGGACAAGTTCAAAGGTACATACAGAATGAGTAACTATTAATGTACACTTCTCAAAGCATAAAGTGAGTGGGGCATAGATAGTAAGGAACTAGTCAGCAACCAGTTAATTGCATGTTTGGAAGACACAGCAGTCATGCAATAAGCTCACACTATGGTTTACCTGTTAATCATTAATTGCACTTTGTTAAGCCATAAAAAAGGGGATGTGGTTAAAGAATTTAGTAATAGCAACAAACAACAAACCAATGAACCAATGACTATTGTTTCCTGAAATCTCAAAACCACATCAGAGAGCAAATTACACTGACGTCTTCATAAATCATGAACTAGATCTAGAAAACAGAATGTTTTTTGTACAACATATTTCAATGGAGCAAAAGTAGATGATATGTTTATCAAAAGGATGACGGTGATAAATGATAAGGATATTAGAAGTCACTGAGGGGTTGTTCTGTGACCATATAAAGACACAAGGCTGCAGGCTGAGTTATACAGGGAACTCTGAGTATCACTCATGTATTATAAGGGATAATGTACCCCCTACTGTAAATGATAAGGATATTAGAAGTCACTGAGGGGTTGTTCTGTGACCATATAAAGGCACAAGGCTGCAGGCTGAGTTATACAGGGAACTCTGAGTATCACTCATGTATTATAAGGGATAATGTACCCCCTACTGTAAATTATAAGGATATTAGAAGTCACTGAGGGGTTGTTCTGTGACCATATAAAGACACAAGGCTGCAGGCTGAGTTATACAGGGAACTCTGAGTATCACTCATGTATTATAAGGGATAATGTACCCCCTACTGTAAATGATAAGGATATTAGAAGTCACTGAGGGGTTGTTCTGTGACCATATAAAGGCACAAGGCTGCAGGCTGAGTTATACAGGGAACTCTGAGTATCACTCATGTATTATAAGGGATAATGTACCCCCTACTGTAAATGATAAGGATATTAGAAGTCACTGAGGGGTTGTTCTGTGACCATATAAAGACACAAGGCTGCAGGCTGAGTTATACAGGGAATTCTGAGTATCACTCATGTATTATAAGGGATAATGTACCCCCTACTGTAAATGATAAGGATATTAGAAGTTACTGAGGGGTTGTTCTGTGACCATATAAAGACACAAGGCTGCAGGCTGAGTTATACAGGGAACTCTGAGTATCACTCATGTATTATAAGGGATAATGTACCCCCTACTGTAAATGATAAGGATATTAGACGTCGCTGAGGGGTTATGTGACCATATAAAGGCATAAGGCTGAGTTTGCATTCAGAAACATAATGAGGAAATAAAACAGTAATTTCAGTTGAAATAAACTTTAGGTTTGAGGAACACTTTGCAAGTTGGTCTGGTTGAAGGTGATACGGCAGCAGTGTCATTGCTAATCCTTATCTGTAAGTTCAATTTGCCCTGTTGTCCCTTTGATTTTTTATATTACGATTGTGGCATCACATCACAGTTGTAATTATTTTTTTAGGCTTATTGCTCTGTTAATGTTTTCTTCCCTTTATTTATCACAGGTGCTGTTGAAGTATCAGGTGAGCATGTGTGTACTTTAGCTGAGTTGCAATAAGAGGAGGGAAGAGCTCACAGTTCATTTAGGTGAATGAATGTTAAATTTCATGTTTCAGCCAGAGATTTTGCTGCAGGCCTCTCCTATTCATATTCCAGTCTCTTATTTATATTTGTGCATGGTTGCTAGGGTAACTTAGACCCTAGCGACCATATTAATGAAATTGCCACCTGGAGAGCTGCTGAAAAATAACAAAAAAAAACCCCACAAATAATAACATACTGCAAGTTAATTTAAAGGTGAACAACCCCTTTAATAATTTAGTCTTTCAGTCAATTTAATGTAAAGGTTTTTTTCTATATGAATGGCAAGAGATGCTATAATAATAATAATAATACCAACAATAACACATTAGATATATTTATAATCATGTAGGTAATTCTTTTCAGACTTTCATTAATAAAGGCAAAATCAAGGTAACTAACCCTTTTAAATAAAGACATTAGCTCCCAATGCTCCTGATTTAGCTGAGGTTTTTTGGGTGAATCTCGGGCATAATGAGCATAACCATTGGGGTATTGCCAATCTCAATGTTTTTTCTGTTATTCTGTTATTCTGCAGGTACAGCCAGGGCTACCCAGAGGCTTGTGGCTTCCTTTACAGCAGACTGGGCCACAATATTGGTTGGCGACACAATAAGGCTCATCTGTAATGTGAGTCCTGAAGAAATGTACAAGACATATTTCTGGTATATAAATGGCAGGAAGATGGGAGAAGGACAGACAGTAATAATTAGGAATCCTGGCCCAATACACAGCGGAGGTTACATTTACCAGAATGATAACAGTGAGACCAGTGACCCTGTCCAACTGGATGTCAGTTTCAGTGAGTTCCTCCATATTCATATCCAGATCCATCCACAGATTTGTGTAACATTCACTTACCACTCCTGTAAACCTGCATTCCTCGCTCTTCTCTTCCTTAAAGGGATACTGTCATGGGGAAAATATATTTTTTCAAAATGAATCAGTTAATAGTGCTGCTCCATTTTTGTTACAACCAGAACTGGCATTACTGGGCATCCTCCCTCAGGAGATGGAGAGACAACTAGCAGTGTCGATGCTCCACCCCCTCCTCCTATTCCTTTTCTTTTATTCCTATCTATCCTCTACCCCTCCCCCCCCACTTGCTTTTCTAATGTTTAATCTGGAAATTCAAAAACTGTTAATAAAAAATAAAAAAAATAATAGTGCTGCTCCAGCAGAATTCTGCACTGAAATCCATTTCTCAAAAGAGCAAACAGATTTTTTTATATTCAATTTTGAAATCTGACATGGGGCTAGACATATTGTCAATTTCCCAGCTGCCCCAAGTCATGTGACTTGTGCTCTGATAAACTTCAATCACTCTTTACTGCTGTACTGCAAGTTGGAGTGATATCACCCCTCCCTTTCCCCCCCCCAAGAGCCAAACCAAAGAACAATGGGAAGGTAACCAGATAACAGCTCCCTAACACAAGATAACAACTGCCTGTTAGATCTAAGAACAGCACTCAATAATAAAAACCCATGTCCCATGAGACACATTCAGTTACATTGAGAAGGAAAAACAGCAGCCTGCCAGAAAGCATTTCTCTCCTAAAGTGCAGGCACAAGTCACATGACTGGGGGCAGCTGGGAAATTGACAATATGTCTAGCCCCATGTCAGATTTCAAATTGAATATAAAAAAATCTGTTTGCTCTTTTGAGAAATGGATTTCAGTGCAGAATTCTGCTGGAGTAGCACTATTAACTGATGTGTTTTAAAAAAAACAACATGTTTTCCGATGACAGGATCCCTTTAAATCTTAGATTTTGTCATCTAACAGGCGCCCTCTTCTGTACATGAAGGGGACTCCTTGACTCACAGATGTCACTGTCAGCCTGGATTTGAAGGAAATAGGACAATATTGTCTAACAATAGAGAAATGTAAAAATTCTCAGCAGTTCTAAAACTGGGAATATTGGATAAAAGTGATTTATGAATACAAAAAAAGTCCATATTATAATGTATATACTCGCACTGAGTGGGGGGAGGCAACGGTTCTTGTCACAGGTAAAGCAGGACTTTTAATAACTCCTGTTTGACAAGTATTATTATTATTAATAATAATAATGCATACATATGGAATAATGCTATGTCTTTTTTTTTACTAAAATCTGAATTTTTCTGATTAATTAATAAAACAAAAAATCAGATATAACTAGAATCCACAATATATCCTTATTTATCATTACAAAAAAATCAGATTGGATCGGTTTTGATGCTGGAAAAGTCAGAAAAAGTCCAAAATGTTCGGATTATCGTATGAAACCCAGTGCAGACAATAATATCTTCAAATTGCAAATAGGACCTCTGCCATTGACTTCTACAGGACCTCGACAGGATGAAGATGGAGTATTTTTGGATTCTGACTTTTTGCAACCTCGGGGTACAACACATCTTGAAAAATGTGTTTTTTTTCAATGAAAAATTTGGATTTTATATTAAAAAAATACTCAATTGTTTTGAGTTTTAACAATCTGACTATAATAAATAACCGCCCACGTGTCTCAACCTTTTTGGATGAGCCCACAGCTGCTCTTACTTACAGATGGTAGACAGTTACTAGTTCACCAGAGAACATGTGCAGGACATTGGTATTGGTCATCTTTGAGATTGTTGGGCACAACATGGGATCTGCGTTATCAACTGGAAAGCAGTAAACTCAGTCTGATGAAGTTCCAGATGAAGTGTTTTGGTTGTTGGTTATCTTACAGAAAATATTTATCTCCTAAACAAATAAAATGTCCTTCACTGTCAGGTCCTGTTATCATAAGATGCACCTTAGATAATACTGTACATACTGTAATAATATAGCCTTACAGGCACCTGTAGCATTTCTTTAGGGGGTTCTATCAATCCAATTTTTTTGGTCTTGTTCTACCAATTCTTCCTGCTATATTTGGGCATTTGGTTCTTCAGCTCAGCAGAACTATCAAGTAGATTAGTACTAAACCAATAAGCTACAGTAAGTGTGCCATTTTGTGTGGACTCCACAGGGCCCATAGTTGTAAAAACTCCCAAAAATTGTTAGGATGGATACAGAGTTGGGCCAAACTCTTGGGCTCTAGGTTCAGGTCCAGATAGGGAATTTTCTGCAACTAGTTTTTTTATCCCTCTTCTTGGGTGAGTTTCCTCTGAGTAGTCCAGTTTTCTCCCAGACTTCAAACAATGTACAGACTGGTTGGGTGACTTTTAAATAAACTGTCTCTCATGTGTGAGAATGTGATAAGGACCTTAGATTGTAAGCTAATATCATAGCTCTATTCTACATGATTAATTTCCCAGCCTGGCCTCTCTGTCCCCTACACGAGATGACTACAGTATAACTGACAATGTCCAAGCAAGAAAGACCTGCAACAAATAGGCAATTTAATACCAGACCCACAGGGGTACTGCCCCACTGTTTACCATAGGCGACAAAAAAATACCTTCTAGTGCAGAGAGAGCAACTGGGGACCCCCGGACACTCTCCAGTGACAAAAAAGTGAGTGTGTCCATTTTTTACAATATATAAGTTATATCTTGATATATATCAGTTATATCTTGAATGACAGCACACCTTCACTTTGATAAGAAAAACGTATTCAAGCAAAGATGTGAGTGGGAGCCTAAAGAAACACCATAGACCTCTCAATATCTATAGTTCTTGAGCTTCTTCCATCTATTGACAAGTCATTTTCCTCATAATGGTTGTGTAATTGTGTTCACAAGAGGAAGATGAACCTGACACAACCATTTTTCGGCTTCAGTGTAAGAATGACGTGTGCCTTGACACTTTAGACGCAAGTGTGTTGCAGCTTCTGAATTAATGGAGGCCACTGAGTGAACCTTGGAGCAACCATGACCTTCAGATGTGCTCCACTGTCAATAGGCGCACTAGACATGAAAAAGAAAACAGAAAGGACAGAGCGGTACAAATTGCAAATATAAAGAAGTCCGAGGAGCACTTTTTGATTCAAGTAACTTTAATGAACAGGGGTTTTTCATGAAGGAGGAAATTGGCACAACTGCAACTGCCCTTGTGGTTTAACATGATCCCTACAGTATTCCATTTTCTTAAGTGACTGCCCCGGGGCCTGGAATTAGATTCAATCTCAGTCCTGATGAAGATGCACGAGAACATTTTGGAACCCTTTCTCTCTTAAAGGCACCGTCCTGCACATCACATGGGATCCGAACTACTCGCAGATAGATCACTTAGGTTCCACTTTTGCATTAAGTGCCAAAAGGTGTTTGGCGAAGTTCTGATTGCAGGTGATGTCTGGGATATTCTTGGCCAATCCCTCTGAACTTCCTGCCCAGGTCTTTAATGTCAGGTGATCACCTGACGAAGGGGCGTGCCCCCAAAAAACTTTGTGCATCATTTGACGTAATAAACACGCGAGTGGTTACCCGATTTTGCTTATATTCCTGTGTGCCGATTCCTTCTTTCATTTTGTGAAAATGGATTTCGGGGAGTGCCGTCTCCCTAGAGGACAGTAAACCAGGCAATCGAATAAGGAAGGCTAGTGTGTGCGCTCACACTGTTTCTACGAGTATTGGGTCTTCCACCATGAGTGGAAAGAATGTCAAGAAATGGCACTGATACTGCGAATAGGTTCCATCTACAGTATACTCACTAGGTGGCACTAAAACACGCTATAGTAGGAATAGAAAGTGCTGTCTCTGCTATTTGGCAGACACCTGGTTCCTGGTCACATAAATCAAGTGAAAGATTAAATGCAAACTAGAGAAATGCAAAATTAAAAAAAACAATCATGCACCAAAGAAAGAAAAATGGCAAATGATCTGTGTATGTTAATTCTGTATGTACAGCTCACTGTGGTGCACGATTAGTAGTTCACAAAACAACAGAATAGGGGTCTGCACATAGTTATGATAATAACCAGACTGTTGCAGGGGAGTTTGCAGGAAGGAAGTAGAAAGTGACATTTTCACAACTTAATGCACAAAATACAAGTATTTTTGTAAATTCAAAAAAGAAGTTGCCCTCACAGCACATCATCCTCACCATGGAACTCATGGTTTTGGTATTCACTATTTGTAAGTACAGTTACTTTCTTTCTTTCTATAAATCATTTATCTAAACAAGTGGATACAGTGTTACATATATGGAGTTATAGTATCCAGCCATAGCCTCTAGTACATCAGTGTCTTCTAGTGGATAATTAATCATGAAGAGATGGGGCCTATAGTAACAGTGGGATAATAGTCTCTGGGAAGGGAGTGTGACTGTGGGATAGCAGGTATAGTAGGGAGAGATGGTGTCTATAGTAACAGTGGATAATAGTCTCTGGGAAGGGAGTGTGACTGTGGGATAGCAGGTATAGTAGGGAGAGATGGTGTCTATAGTAACAGTGGATAATAGTCTCTGGGAAGGGAGTGTGACTGTGGGATAGCAGGTATAGTAGGGAGAGATGGTGCCTATAGTAACAGTGGATAATAGTCTCTGGGAAGGGAGTGTGACTGTGGGATAGCAGGTATAGTAGGGAGAGATGGTGCCTATAGTAACAGTGGATAATAGTCTCTGGGAAGGGAGTGTGACTGTGGGATAGCAGGTATAGTAGGGAGAGATGGTGCCTATAGTAACAGTGGATAATAGTCTCTGGGAAGGGAGTGTGACTGTGGGATAGCAGGTATAGTAGGGAGAGATGGTGTCTATAGTAACAGTGGGATAATAGTCTCTGGGAAGGGAGTGTGACTGTGGGATAGCAGGTATAGTAGGGAGAGATGGTGTCTATAGTAACAGTGGATAATAGTCTCTGGGAAGGGAGTGTGACTGTGGGATAGCAGGTATAGTAGGGAGAGATGTTGTCTATAGTAACAGTGGATAATAGTCTCTGGGAAGGGAGTGTGACTGTGGGATAGCAGGTATAGTAGGGAGAGATGGTGTCTATAGGAACAGTGGATAATAGTCTCTGGGAAGGGAGTGTGACTGTGGGATAGCAGGTATAGTAGGGAGAGATGGTGTCTATAGTAACAGTGGGATAATAGTCTCTGGGAAGGGAGTGTGACTGTGGGATAGCAGGTATAGTAGGGAGAGATGGTGCCTATAGTAACAGTGGATAATAGTCTCTGGGAAGGGAGTGTGACTGTGGGATAGCAGGTATAGTAGGGAGAGATGTTGTCTATAGTAACAGTGGATAATAGTCTCTGGGAAGGGAGTGTGACTGTGGGATAGCAGGTATAGTAGGGAGAGATGGTGCCTATAGTAACAATGGGATAATAGTCTCTGGGAAGGGAGTGTGACTGTGGGATAGCAGGTATAGTATGGAGAGATGGTGTCTATAGTAACAGTGGATAATAGTCTCTGGGAAGGGAGTGTGACTGTGGGATAGCAGGTATAGTAGGGAGAGATGGTGTCTATAGTAACAGTGGGATAATAGTCTCTGGGAAGGGAGTGTGACTGTGGGATAGCAGGTATAGTAGGGAGAGATGGTGCCTATAGTAACAGTGGATAATAGTCTCTGGGAAGGGAGTGTGACTGTGGGATAGCAGGTATAGTAGGGAGAGATGGTGCCTATAGTAACAGTGGATAATAGTCTCTGGGAAGGGAGTGTGACTGTGGGATAGCAGGTATAGTAGGGAGAGATGGTGTCTATAGTAACAGTGGATAATAGTCTCTGGGAAGGGAGTGTGACTGTGGGATAGCAGGTATAGTAGGGAGAGATGGTCCCTATAGTAACAGTGGATAATAGTCTCTGGGAAGGGAGTGTGACTGTGGGATAGCAGGTATAGTAGGGAGAGATGGTGCCTATAGTAACAATGGGATAATAGTCTCTGGGAAGGGAGTGTGACTGTGGGATAGCAGGTATAGTATGGAGAGATGGTGTCTATAGTAACAGTGGATAATAGTCTCTGGGAAGGGAGTGTGACTGTGGGATAGCAGGTATAGTAGGGAGAGATGGTGTCTATAGTAACTGTGGGATAATAGTCTCTGGGAAGGGAGTGTGGTTGCAGGAATAGTAGAGAGACATTGTACCTATAGTGCCTACTCAGAATCTGTCCTTAGACATTAAGGGCAATTCCTAAACCCATGAGTATTCACCTTTTGGTCTTACTCTATAGTTGAGCCTCCACTGTGCCACTACTAGACATTTTTAGCCAGTGTCGACTGCTGTTGGATGAATGACAGAGCCACAGCCACTCTGGCACTACCTTTACTTTCTGTTATCCTCTTACTTTCCCTTAAACTGGCCATCCAGCTTTTGTACCATTTTTATACAATAATCAATAATAAGCTCTTTTAGCTGCTTTCTCAGGTAAGTGCGTTGTCTATACCTTCTGTCTTGTAGTTGGGGTTTGCTGCTCCCTATAATTTTCCCCAGCTGGTTGATAGGAAACCTCTAAAAAACATCTTGTTGTTGAACACCTTCAACAACACACTAAGGAATCACAGAACATTTCCACAGAGGATCAACTCTCATTTCATAGCTTAAATATTTAAATTGTTCTACTGGGAAATGTAGAGAAATGAAACATATATTTCCCAGTTTCAAAAAGATTTCTCCTAAATCACTAAAAAGTGTAAAATTCAGCCTAATAGACAAATAATTCCACATTATTTAAATTGTTATATTTTTTTTAGTAAGATGAAACTCCAGCACACAGATGCTTAAGGGTTCATAACCCGTGTTTATTGTCAATGCCAAACAGGAAACAACGTTTCGGGGGCGTACCCCTTCGTCAGGTGAGCTGTGCAGACCCCACCACCACCTTAAGTAGAGGGCAAACCAGTGCAGGTGTGCCTTACAATCCCAAATCCAAGGTTAACCCCCAATTAACCACATAGTATCAAAAGATTAACATATCAATGTACAAATGTAATTAGCAGAAATATCAGTCCACATTTTAATCAGAGATAATAATCTACATATTTGGTCAAAAAGATGTCAAAAAAAGTCCATAATAATCATTGGAAAAACGTCCATATCTGAATACATATTGATCCTGAAAAATGAAAAAAGTCCAATGAAAAATATTCAATGTTCAGTGAAGGTAAAATTCATAGCAACATAAAATGTACAAAAAGTTCTATAAATATGGCTATATAAGGAAGGATTAGATATTACCTTTCCTTAGATACTTTGTATCGAAACAATAATCAACTTAGGAGAATCTGTAAGAGAACAGGAAATAAATTAGCAACAAACGTATTTAGTAACTTTGTAAATAGTTATAAGAAGCAAGCCAAACTGAACTCCTCGTTTAACCCTCTAGGAACCTGTGTCTGCAATAACCAGATCCAGAATGCTTCACGTTGTGCCAATTTTTGTTTTAGAATGTTTTCAGGTGCCTTAACCCTTTCTAAGACCTGCCACCTTAATTGGGACACTCGGTGACCTTTTTCAAAAAAATGTTTATACAGAAATGTTTCAAATGTTCTCTTTTTCTCACCTATCCCTTTGATAGGTTCCTTCTGTGGTTCATAATTCCTGATAGCCGCCTTGTGTTCATTCAACCGTATTTTAATTTGTCTGCTTGTTTGGCCAATGTATGCCAAGCCGCATGGGCACTTTAAACAGTATATTACCCCCTGAGAGTTGCAGGTGTGGAAACCCTTAATGCTGTGTTTTGTACCACTCAAGGGGTGTACCACGTAATCGCCCTTAATAATGCCGGTACAATGCCCGCAATTAAGGCAGGGATAGGTACCCACCTTAGATGTATTTTCCACAGGGGTAGGCATACCTTTCTTCTTAATCATGTCACCCACATTCCTACCACGTTTATAGGAAAAAACTGGGGGTAGGCTGAATAACTTGCCAAATTTAACATCGTTTTTGAGACACTTCCAATGTTTTAAGATGGTTTTTCTTATATACTTAGAATTAGTATCGTAGGTAGAAATGAATGGTACACATTTGTCCCTATCCTGTGTTCTTTTCTGTTTAACCACGGGAAACACGGGTTATGAACCCTTAAGCATCCGTGTGCTGGAGTTTCATCTTATTGATTAATTGTTGGAGGTGCCGTCCTCCTTTAACCCCAAGCACCGGTGAGGATACTGAGAGACCAGGTGTGCTACTGCTTCTATTTGTTTGAATTATATTTTTTTTAGCTCTTTCTCTGTTCTTCTTATCAGCCTGCAACATGGAAGTCTCTGGTGAGTATCCAACTATTCACTACCTCGTTGCTTAATACACCGCTCAGAGTAAAAGGGTTGGCTGAACCTTGTTTGTAGGTGTTTATCTACTGTAAGTTCCATAAACATTTTTCTATAATGTCTATTTGTCTTTAATGTCCTCTAATGTACTTTTTATGACCGTACATTTTTTACATCTATATATATTGTATATAAAGTATCAATAAACAAGTCTACAAAGCAGAGTCAGACTGGGCCGCACCCCGTTCGGCTGGCCGCATTAAAAACAAATGCGGGCCAGCGTTTGGAACCCTGTGGGCCCCCAAATGTCCAGTCTGACCCTGATAGAAATGGTAAACGTAATACTGTATATACATGTAATATCTTAAAGGGATACTGTCATGGGAAAAAAAAAATTCAAAATGAATCAGTTAAAAGTGCTGCTCCAGCAGAATTCTGCACTGAAATCCATTTCTCAAAAGAGCAAACAGATTTTTTTATATTCAATTTTGAAATCTGACATGGGGCTAGACATTTTGTCAATTTCCCAGCTGCCCCAAGTCATGTGACTTGTGCTCTGATAAACTTCAGTCACTCTTTACTGCTGTACTGCAAGTTGGAGTGATATCACCCCCTCCCTTTCCCCCCAGCAGCCAAACAAAAGAACAATGGGAAGGTAACCAGATAACAGCTCCCTAACACAAGATAACAGCTGCCTGGTAGATCTAAGAACAACACTCAATAGTAAAAACCCATGTCCCACTGAGACACATTCAGTTACATTGAGAAGGAAAAACAGCAGCCTGCCAGAAAGCATTTCTCTCCTAAAGTGCAGGCACAAGTCACATGACCAGGGGCAGCTGGGAAATTGACAATATGTCTAGCCCCATGTCAGATTTCAAAATTGAATATAAAAAAATCTGTTTGCTCTTTTGAGAATTGGATTTCAGTGCAGAATTCTGCTGGAGCAGCACTATTAACTGATTCATTTTGAAAAAAAATGTTTTCCCATGACAGTATCCCTTTAACCTGCCTATTCCTATTGCCTTTAATACTCCCTTGTATCTCACAGGAGGCGCCATCAGACCAGTGGTTTCTCTCTGGCCAAACTGGCTCCCAGTATATAATAAAGACCCTGTAACTCTGATCTGTAATGTGCCTCCATCAGCACTGGGGAACCAAGGATTTATATGGTACAGAGACAACCAAGAACTGGGGACCCATGAGCAGAACTTTACTATCAAATCTACTCTTTTAAGTGCTCGTGGGACTTACCAGTGCCAAACAGATACCACTAATAATAGTGACGCCCTGAGACTGGAGGTTTCTGATGGTGAGTTACCAGTTCATGCACAAACTACAGGGCAGATTTATCAAAGGTCAGGTTTTAGAGCTGTGTGACTTTATTTAGAATGAACTCGAATGAACTTACAACTCAAATGGTTTCTTATTTAAGAAAAAACTTGAATGTAAAAACTGAAGTCAGTGTAGTCGGGACGAAAAATTGGAAAAAGCTTGAGCCGCTCAAATTGATAGCGAAAAACTCACAGAGAAAAACTTGAACATCATGAAGGCTACAAACATCTTGAAATGGTTCAAGGAACCTCTGCCATTGACTTCTACATGACCCTGACAGGTTTGAGATGGAGTCTTTCGATTAAAGCTATTTCCAGCTTTGGGATATGATAAAAAAAATCAAGTTTAATTCCAAAAATACTATATATTCTATTTTAAAACTTGAAAATGTTAGTTTTTACTAAAAAATACTGATAAACAAAATTTTCCCGGGAAAAAACAACTTGGACTGCCCCTACATGTTAAAAGTGGGTTAAAATGTTAAAAGTTAAAATTACTAGTGATGGGCGAATAAATTCGCCAGGCAGGAATTCGCCTCGAATTTCCGTGTTTGCTGCGGGAGAATAAATTTGCGAATCTCTCGCAAAAATAAGCCGGTGAAAATTTGCCTGTTACAATTTCCAATTTTCATGATTTCTTCGTAAAAACTTTCGAAATGCTAGATTTTTTCGTGAAAAGGTTCAAACTGCTCGACTTTGCTTGAAAACGTCCAAATTTCACACATTTTTCGTGAACTTTCTGCTTTCACGATTTTTCGCCGTTTTGAGAATTTTGCAGGAAATTTGCAAATTTTTCGGCAAAGCGAAACGGGAGAGATTCACTAAAAATGACAATTTCCCCATCTATTCTCTCTCATCCTGGGGCAATAAGAAGAAGATATATACCCCCTATCATTAACGTCTCCCCAAACGTATAAACATATCAAGTTTGTTACCCACAGATTTTTTTACAATGACAGTGGAATAAAGTAGTTGTAGATTACCCTTATAACAGGATTGAGCGTTATGTGACCTGTAGGTATAAGGACCAGACCAACAATATAAGTCCCACAGCTCTTTATATAACATAGAAGAGAAATGATTTTATATTGTAATGTATTGTATACCTACAGTATGTCTACAACCGGTTTATTGTTCTGTTTCTAAAATGTGTGTGGATGCCGTGAGGATAAATATATTTCAGATTATGATTTTAGGTGAACTCAGTGCCCCCCTGTAGACATATAAATGTGCTATCTGTCAGGAAAAGGTCAGTTATCAAAGGATGTGACACTTAGTCTATAACACACAGGCTGGCGGGTTTGAGACGCTTATTATTAGACATGTGTAGGTTTCCTGTCTTTCTACCAGCAAGATAAATTGTACATAAATTGTGACAGTTAACGCCTACATATCCTGTATTATCCACCGACACCCGAGTTTGTGAGGTTTTTTCTACCTCCAATGAACTCCCAACTCAAATTGATAGAGTTTTTGAGCGCAAACCACCAAAAAAAAAAACAAAAAAAAACCCCAAAAATCATGAAGGCTAAAAACATCTTCAAATGTTTTAAGGGACCTCTGCCATTGACGTGACCTCGACAGGTTTTAACTCGAATACTGGCATGTTTGTGGTTAAAATGCTGATTATATTTATTGTGGTAGTTATAATACTGGTATGTCTGGGGTTAATTTGTTGATTATTCATTTCCTGTAGTAATTTTACTGACATATCCAGGGTTAAAATGACAACTTTCCATTTCATTTAGTGATTATTCTGGCTTGTCTTGGGTTAATATGCAGATTATCCATTATCTGTAGCAATTACACGTTCACATTTCAGGCTAAAATGCTGGTTGTCCATTTTCGGAAGCAATTATACCCAGGGTCGGACTGGGCCGACAGAAGACAGGGAAAAACCGGTGGGCCCCGGCCCTCAAGGACCCCGCTGGCACTGAGCTGCACCCCGGCTGCCCAGTTGTTTTTTTGCACATGCGCACTGCATTTAAAGGTCAGGAGGGGGGTCCCTAGGGATTGTCAGGAGGGCCCTCTTCATTTTGTAGCCATGGTAGGCCCCCTGACTCCAGTCCGACCCTGATTATACTGGCACATCTGGGGTTAAAATGCCCCTTATCCATTTTATTTGGAGCCTATAGTAATTACACCGGCATATCTGGGGTATGTTTTGGTAAAATGGATCAGGTATTTAAGGGTGTACACACAAAGTGCAAATTGCTAAAACATTTTTTTGCAGATTTTCATGGTTTATACTTTCTACTTTAACAGCCCCCCTAGTTCTACAATTTTGTAAGTTGTGAGCAACTTTCTGTGCTTTTCCAATAAATTGATTCCCTACAAACTTGGCAACTAGTTCTTGTATACAGGCCTTATCTTAAAACTCAGGTTGATTTAGCTTGATGACTTTACCCCACCCCAACGCTCATGCAGGAAACATGGCTATTAATTAATGTAGGGGCGCCATCTTCAAAACACCTGGAACCCACATATTTGTGTACAATAAGTATAGATGATCTCTTTAGAGCAGGGATCCCCAACCTTTTGAACCCGTGAGCAACATTCAGAAGAAAAAGTAGTTGGGGAGCAACACAAGCTTGAAAAATGTTCTTGGGGTGCCAAATAAGGGCTGTGATTGACCATTTGGCAGCCCCTATGTGGATTGTCAATCTACATTGAGACTCTGTTTGGCAGTACACCTGGTTTTTATACAACCAAAACTTGTCTCCAAGCCTGGAATTCAACAATAATCACCTGCTTTGAAGCCACTGGGAGCAACATCCAAGGGGTTGGAGAGCAACATGTTACTCACGAGCTACTGGTTGGGGATCGCTGCTTTAGAGAATGGTGTTTTGTCTGTACCTGCTTTTCATACTGTATCATTGCTTCAGATTTACCCCTGATATAAATATCGCTTATAATACTTTGTATAATATATTTTGTATTTCAGATGGGGTTGTACTTCAGGCTCCCCCTACTGTTTTGCAAGGGGACTCCCTGATCATTAGATGCCATGGCTGGAATGGTTATAAAGAGAACAGTGTAGCGTTTTACAAGGACAGTATTATCCTCCATTTACCAGTCAATAAATCAGTTTTAAATGCTGGAAAGGCAGATAGAAATAAGACTGGTAATTACAAGTGTTCCAAAGAATCTGGGCTTTTCCGATTCAGTAAAGAAACATTCATTTATATTGAAGGTAAATAGTTTTCCTCCATTCTCTCCATCCCTTTGGGTTTATAATTCAGTGAGACGGCAGCATGTCCTAAACTATCACATTGTTGAGAATTGGGAGGGTTATTTGTGGTATCACCCTGGCGGTGTGTTTTCCCTTGCCTCCTATTTCCCATCACTGATCTGATAAAGTCTTTCTTCTTGACTCCTGGAGTCCATTGTTTCCATGTTAGTGCAACAAGGCTTTTACTCTTACATACTTAAATACTCAAGATGTTCTTCCCTAGTTCTATTGATATTGTTATCATTATCAATTATTTACAACGTCAATGTGTTCAATACCTAGAAACCTGCTTATATCATTGTTGTTATTTTATTTATTGTTATTCTGTGTTGTGTTTCAAGTGCATGACCAACAGCCAATGTGTTGTGTTGACAGAAGGTCTAATCAAACCGGTGCTTTCCCTCTCTCCAAATTGGAGCCCAGTTCTCATCAATGACTCTGTAACTCTGACGTGTTCCATGGCTCCATCTGTGCAAGAGAATGAGAGTATTGACCAAAAGCAGAGGTATTTGTGGTACAAAAATGGCAGTTGCTTAAGAGAGGATGTGCAGAGCATTATGATTCTGTCTGCTGATCTGAAACACAGTGGCAGTTACCAGTGCCAGGCCGGTGCCAGTGAGAGAAGTGACTCATTCGATTGAATTCGATCAAATTTGACCCATTCGATGGTCGAAGTACCCAAAAAAATACTTCAAAATTCGAATTTGTTTTCATTCGAATCCTTCACTCGAGCTTAGTAAATCTGCCCCTTGTGTATTCAGTATTTTGTGTGTCAGCCCCTAAGCTCAGTAACTGAAATCCTTACATACAGCATGTGCAGTGAATCAGCAGAAGAGAAGAACAAGGGCTACTGGAGGCATGTTCAGAGGCTCAGATCTTCTCTGCTTAAGGGATGTGGCTGCTTTGGGCTTGTTCAGCGCCCCAACACACAATTTTCTGACCTACTTCTTTAGTTCTCCTTTAAAGTGCCTGTACCTACATACACTCTATATTCGCATCACCCACCTGTACCTTACACCTGTCTTGAGTTGGCAGTAAGTACAGCTCTCCCCTTGTGCATGGTATTTATAGACGCTCTCAATTGTGCGTTTCGGTAGCACACAAATGGTGTTATTGGAATCGAAAATGCTCAACATGATCATAGTTTACTTTATGAATATCATTTGGGCAAGTGTGAGTCCAGGGCTCCCTCTTAATTGATGTCCGTTATTATGTATAAATAAATAGTTGCTAGTATACCCGTACAGAGTTCTCTCTGAGTTTGGAATATACCAAATTGTGTCTATTAATTAGGTAGATTATAAGATAGTTGCATCTCACCAGGTTAGGGCTACCTCTTCCCACTGGGATGCATATCATACAGTATCATATATTCTATACTACGGCTATAGTATAGCAAAATTACCAAAAATGTTAAAATGATTATAATGCGTTAAATATAATAATAATATACCACAAAGCGGTGTCTCCCCCCTGTCTGCATACCTTATGTCAGCCACTCCCTCCTAGCACGTTCCACACCATTGGGCGCTTCATCAGAGGATATGAGCTATTCTATGGTGATGTTGCACAAATAAATGTCTGAAGTGAAATGATAGTATGAGTAATTCAAACTTTTCCCATTTTTCAGATAATGACTCTCTTAAAAGTTCAACTGGGTGAGTAATGGGACTGAATAATCTGTCTCCTTTATGTATGTCTCTTCCAGGACAATGACAGACATGACATGTTGTCCTCACTAAATCATCTCCAGCCAGAGCTACAAAACCTCTGAAAGTACCGTTCAATTGGTATTTATGGATTAGTTGTATGTAAAACATACAATTTCACACAATTTTGCCAGATTGTTGCATGTAAAGTGTTTTTTTTACTTTAATTGGTATCAAAATTGTTTTTTTTTAACTATTGAGGTCTCTGCATACTCACTCAGCCTAACCCATCTGTATCTTCCAGTGGCTATTCTTCTTTTATTTATCAGCAACATAGAGAAATGGGTACATTAACTTTTTGAAATAGCATATGAGATTTTTAAAATAATGATTTCACATTATTATTACAGTTGAAATGTCACCTCACAGATCAGAGGAACCCTCAACCCTTCCACAGATCAGTGGACCCTCAACCCTTCCACACATCAATGGAACCCTCAACCCTTTCACAGATCAGTGGACCCTTAACCCTTCCACAATTCAGTGGACCCTCAACCCTTCCACAGATAAGTGGAACCTTCAACCCTTCCACAGATCAGTGGAAGCCACAACCTTTCCACAGGTCAGTTGAACCCTCAACCCTTCTAAAGATCAGTGGAACCCTTGACTCTTCCACAGATCAGTGGTGCTCTCAATCCTTCCACAGATCAGTGGAACCCTTCCACAGATCAGTGGAACCCTTCCACATATCAGTGAAACCCTCAATCCTTCCACAGATCAGTGGAACTCTCAAATTTTCCACAGATTAGTGGAACTGTCAACCCTTCCACAGATCAGTGGACCCTCAACCCCTCCACAGATCAGTGGAACCCTCAGCCCGTCCACAGAACAGTGGAACTTTTAACCCTTCCACAGATCAGTGGAAACCTCAACCATTCTACAGATCAGTGGAACCCTTAACCCTTCTAAAGATCAGTGAACCCCTCAACCCCTCTGCAGATCAGTGGAACCCTCAACGCTCCAGCAGATCAGTGGGATCCTCAATCCATCTACAGATCAGTGGAACCCTTGACCCTTCTACAGATCAGTGGAAACATTGACCCTTCCACAGATCAGTGGAACCATGTACACTTCCATGGATCAGAGGAACCCTCAACTCTTCAAAATACCAAATTTCTTCTCGGTTTTTGTTGTATGAAAACAAAAATTGGGGAGCTGAAACCTTTTATAATATTCACTTAAACTAAACATATCTTAGTTTGTTTCAATGGAAAGCTTTCTAACCTCTTTACTTGCAGCATAGATTTGATAAATCTCCTCCTAAACATTTTCCTTTCAACACCAGGGGTTTTCCAGATAAGGGGTGTTTACATAATTTGGAATTAAGTCTGCTAAAAATCATTAAAACATTAAATAATGGATGTATGCAGCTTAGTTCCCTTCAACTACAATGCACTGTTTTATTATTATAGAGAAAAAGGAAATCATTTAACATTAGAATTATTTACTTAAAATTAAGTCTATGGGAGATGGCCTCCCAGAAATTCTGAGTTTTTTGAATAACACATTTCCAAATAAGAGATCTCTGTATCATACCTGTACCAGTATATGCAAAAAGAAAAACAGGGCTGTCTGGCATTCCACAGGGCCAAAAAAATAAAGTAAAAAACTATATTTATTAGTCAAACTTAAAAGTATCACATCTCCGCTTGATTTACTTGGTGAGCAATTCACATTTATATGTATTTTGATATTCTGGAGCACCCCCTTCTTCTTTTGCTTTAATCATACCTGTACTACCCAGGCAGTGTCTTCCCAAGCCAAACTTTAATGTGTAACATATGGGTCCAAATCACAGGAGTAAAGAGAAACGAATCAGTGGAGAGAAAGGCAACATGAGCCAACAATCTATCGATGATCGGATCAGTTGTAAGTAAATAAAAATATCCATTATTTTAATTAATAGATTTGTATCAGGTCCTTGATTTATTTTCTAGTGTCAGTCTTAAGTATCTTCAGTCTATCCGGAAACTTACTCTAGATATGTTGCTGCTTTCCATTTGATGAGGATAAAACATGAGGTTCTATTGATTTATATATATGCTATCACATTGAATTTATATATTCCAATCAACCAATCACACAGGTACCTCATTTGACCCATGTTCCTCTTTCTGCAGCTGCTAGTGGTTTAGCAATGCCGGATGATGACTCCTACACCTGCAGTACTGAGTCTGCCCTGCAAGGTGAATGTTAATATACAGTATCTGCCTGAATATTCAGATCTGCCTGGTATAGGCAACAGTATCCAACCAAGTACACTTTCCATTATTTCCTACATTAATAGAAAATGTAATATTATTTTGCTAAAGTACTTACAGATGGAGGAAGCTTTGTCCAAGATAGGCACTAAGTCCATTCTCCATCTGCTGAAGGGCCTGTTTGCATTGACTCTTTTCCTACAACCATCCATGAATTCCTCCAAAGTCTGATTGATATATTTAAATTCACCCAGTAATAGAGACTAAAAGACTATTGCAAGGATAAGGGTTCCCATAAAAACCAGCAAGAGATTGTATAGTACATTTGATCCAACTCTCCTTTTCTTGGGGCAATGGCAAGGTATTTATGGAGTTTTATGGAGATATTTGGCTCCCACAGCTAACAAATTTCCCAATGTGCCATTGCCCTTAAAGCATTTCAGCAAATGTTAAATATTGAATGTGAATTATCTTGAATTTCACTTTAACCTTACATGTGATGAAATGGAAACAATTAAGTCCTTACAATCGCTAAACATGTCGCTGGGAAATTTTTTTTTGATGCCATGTCTTTGCCATGTACAAATTTTTCGCAGTTTTGCGAATTTTTCATCAGTTTCTCAAGTGTTTTGATGAATCAAAAAGGGACAGATTTGCTCCTCACTAACCTTAGATAATCCTTTATACAAGACATTCTTAAATTACCCTTGCTTCCCAGGAATTGTGTTTTGGTAACTTTAGACATAAAAAGTCTTTATACCATCATTCAACCTACCACTGGCATTGCTGTTTTTAGGGAAGCATTACACAACTCAGGACAGATGACTCCAGTTAATGAGTTTCTGGTGGAACTACTTAAAATGACATTGTTGTAAATAAATTATTATAGAGTTCCTAACCAATTTTTTTTTTTTTTTTACAATTTAGGGGTTCCACCATGGGTTCATCCATGTCACTTTTTTTTTGTCACAATTTTTTTTGTCATCCCCATAGAATTCTCAACAAACACTTGATGATGATGTTTCTCATTTGACCCAGGCCAAGTGAAACCTTATAAGACTTTATTTATTATTTATTCAGATGATCAATTACAAACAGGCCCATGTCCAATTATTTTATTGACCACACCACAATCAATGTACATTTTCATAGATCCGCACAGATATCCTACACTTTCCATCATTTCCTAAATTAATAGGAAATTTAATATGCTTTCTTGAGTGCATGTAACATACATTATGGAGTTATATTTATTTGTTATACAGTATTTCTAATTTACTTATTATTTTAGTGTCACCCACCCCAGTATCCAGCTCTGAACATGTAAGTAACACTCAAAAAATACATGTGATGTTAAGAACCTATTCAACATAGAAGGAGATATTGTACATTGCAGAATATATTAGAAAGAGAAAGAAAACACAGACACAAAAGTCAAAGACAAAAAACAAATAAAATATTTATACAGAGTGCAAGAAGCCGGTTTGTTATTGAATAAATGTAAGGATATTAAAATAGCTAGCTCTTATGAGCAGGGCTATCTAATCCCATTTTATTCTCTAACCCTCGTATATAAAATGAAAGCAAGTCATTTTTTGCTATAAAATGATGTAATTTGGGAAGTTTCAAATTAAATAATTTCCCTGCAAGATTGACTAGAGTCGCTTGTCGTTCAAATTAGAAATTGTTGCAAAATTGTTTCAAATGTTGATACCATTTAATTTGTGATTTATTGTAGTTGTATATAGTTGTAATGGGAGACAACGATGCAGTGGACATTGGCTCATCTAACACAGAACTTCACCAATCATCTTCAAGAAAGAGATTATAATCTACGTATGATTGATGGGGATATTTGATGGACCCATAGATGGTCTTCTGGAAATCCAACTTTGAAGATGTCAAATGGGGATGCCAACTGGGTTTTTATTAATTTTAGAATAGAAGTTTTTCACACTCTATCATGAAAAAACTTTTTTTCTGCAGGATGAACATATTTTTCTTAGTCAATAGCACAATTTCAGAAAAAAAAATGACAGTGCTAAATTGCATTAAGTCAAATAAAAAAAACCAGTAGCATTGTTCCATTCATTTTTAAAAATGAAACAAGCTCAAATGTTCATGTTCAATAACTTAAATGCTGATTCTATAGAACCTTGACAGGTTTTATTTGCTGAATGTGCTCTTGCCCTTGTGCCCTCAGGGCTCATATATGACCCGTAATAACTCAGTGATAGAAAGATAACAAAGTACAACCCAGCTTTAGGGCTAGTCCACACAAGGAGATTCGGGGAGATTTTGTCACCTGGCGACTAATCGCCTCGTCTTTTGAGCGACTATCTCCCCGAACTGCCTCTGCGCTTTTCCTCATAGATTACAATGCAAAGTCACCTGCGCTAATCCACACGCGGCGATGCGTTTTCTATAGTCGCTCAAAAGACGAGGCAATTAGACACCAGACGACAAAATCTCCCCGAATCTCCTTGTGTGGCCTTACCCTTAGGGAAAGACTTATGGAGCAACTGGCCTTGGTTTCACTCATCTCATCTCACACATCTCTTCTATTACTTGAACCTACAATTTGTATTTCTGTGTATCAGAACAAGCTCCTAATATTTCATATTCTAGCCTGTCAAAGGAGAACTAAAGCTTAATTAAAGAAGCAGGGCAGATTGTTCATTAGGTTTATTATGGGACTCTCAGCCTAGCTTATTAATTACTTAACCATCTCTCCCATAATCATAAAAAACATATTTACATGCTGAAATGGGAGAAGGACCTCAATGTGATAATCCCAACTCAACAATGGTCACAATGTCATCTGATGGTGAATAAGGGGAGCACCTATTAACGTTGTTCATAAAACCTTTTTAGTCAGGTGAGGCTGCACAAGATATATATAATTTACAAACCACAATGATTTGGGAGCTGCACACACAATGGAAGTACTGTATACTCCATATATGGTGGAAATACGTTTGTGTTGAGTTCTGTGATGCACCTAATAGCCAAAGCATTGCACAATAGATTCCCTAAGGATCTAGGAAAAAAATTGAAAATGTGCCCATTCAGTGCTCAGACTGAGCCAACACATTCTGTTGGTGGCAAGGCTAATAAAAGACGGTAACTAGACTTGCTTCAACTACACTGAAAGCTAAAATAATAAGTCTTGCCACCAAAGAAAAGCTGACCTAGATGTTACTGAATGATGTGGAAGTGCACAAGATAATTTGGCTCTCATGATTGCCACATACTAGTGCCCCTTTTCTTAGCAATGCATGTATGAAGGCCCGATGCCCCCCACAAAGAATCAAGGTCATGATATTGATTCATACTTTAACAAATATATTACTGTAGAGACCCTAAGGGTAAGGCATCTTCAAGACAGTTTCCCATGAAGTTTGGACACCTAAAGTGGTCCTTAGTGAGACCTGAGTGAAATACCCTGTCTTGAATGTTATCAGAAATGTGATCTTGTTCATTGCTTGCCCTGGAGGTGGCAGTGTTTAAAAGTGTAAAAGGGAGAGCACGTATATTCAAGGCTCTTTTCCTGGATCCCACCTGGTGGGGAGGTGAGTACAGGACTGTGTCTGGGCTGGTTTCAGATCCTGTTGAAGAAAGTTCCGTTTAGTGATAGCAGAGTTTGTAATAGTTCACTCTAAGAAAGAATGGTAGTGGCAGATCAGCTATTGAGCAGCTATTTACTCCAACAAGGAGAGTAGTTGGGTTAGCACCCTTGCGTTGATCAAGCCGCCAGACAGGGACATGAGTGGGTGAGCTTAGGAGCATGGACAGTGCCAAGTAGCAAGATACCCCATAGGACCCCTAGTGCTGGGGAACATCACCAAGACAGGTTGTACTTTTCTCCCTAAGAAGGACTGAACTTAATGTATCTCAGAGTGTAATGGTTCCCACTACCTTATCTGAATGTATTCAGGAGCTGACTATCTAACAACTATGGAACTGCTAAACTGTTCAATAAAGAAGTTCATCTGGTTCAAAGAAACAACCACGTATTTATCTGATTGATCTGTGCACCAGAAGGATCCTCCTGAGGGTAAATCAATTAAAGGGACAGTGCACACCGCTGGGAGATGCAGGGAGTTGTTCATAATCAAAGGGTGCCAGGGCACACTGGCAGCAAGTCACACTCAAGCTATACTCTCAGGCCCACCAACGGGTGTGCTACATAAAGTTGAGTGGAACCCAGCCGCTGGCATACGTATTATACATCTGTACGTTCTTTTGTTTTCATATTTCTTTTTATGTTTTTACTTTTGACTTTGACAGTCAGTCCATTTTATATGTTACCTTTAGGGGGTTATTTATCAAAATCCGAATTTAAGTTAGACCAAACTAGAAAACATGAATTGACCTTATTTATTATTAAAAAAAAAGCTATATTTAATTAGATCAGGGAAAAACATAATAAATTTGAGTGAAAACACAAATTGTACAATTTTTTCTGATTGTTTTCCCGAATTTGCTCGATTTTTCTGGGCTTTTTCTTGAAAAGCCTGAATTCTTAGGATTTTTGCCCAAAAACCTGAAATAGTGTGATATTTCGGGCTAATTCCAGCTCAGACCACAGAAACTTCCAATTAGGATAAATGCCTCTCCAATTGACTTAAATACGACCTTGGCAGATCTGAGATGGTGGATTTTCAAATTCAGACTTTTTGCAGCCTCTGGGTATAATAAATCTCGAAAAATTTGAGGGTTTTTTCCCACTAAAAATTGAGATTTTATACTAAAAAAAACAAATCCCCTTAATACCATAACTTCTTGAATAGAAACATACATTATCCATCAAAAAACACTTTACTGAGACATGGCAACAAAAATCGAAAAATGTATACAGTGGGTATAATGACTTTTGTAGCTCCTAGTGGCACTCTGTGAAACAGCTCATTTCTATACATTTTAGCAACGCAATAGTTTATAGCTTCTAATATACAGTAGAACAGAACCTCGCCATACATGTATCAGAGTCAGAAATACTGGGCATGGAGTTTGCCAATTTAAACAAAGGAGTAATTGGTCAGCACTCACCCAAACCAAAATTATATCGAAATGGTGCACGTGCAGGGTTGTCCACTCCAACCGGATAAACGATACGAAAATAGAATCACAGCACCATCCAAAGCGTATTTTTTCTTAAAAAGCCTTTATTGCATTCTCTGGCTTGGATCTCGAATAAACAACGTTTCAGGCCTATGTGGCCCTTTGTCAAGTCAACTTGACAAAGGGCCACATAGGCCTGAAACGTTGTTTATTCGAGATCCAAGCCAGAGAATGCAATAAAGGCTTTTTAAGAAAAAATACGCTTTGGATGGTGCTGTGATTCTATTTTCGTATCGTTTTGCCAATTTAAAGACAGAGGATAATCATGACTAAATAGGGCAACCATTTTTTTGGGTCACACACTGGAAACTCATACCTAGTTTGGTTAACTCAGAACACCTTTGGGCAAAACATGTTTTGATTGTTGTTAGATTTCTGCTGCCATATAAAGGCTTTTTAATTGTGGAGGAGTTTTTTTTTTGGACGAGTGGTACCATAACCCAATTATGCATTAAAACACAAGCTATTGCACATGAGCGTCTACGCGAAATAGATGCCCTTGTGTTAAAAATGTCCAAATGACAACTGGATCTGGTTATTTAGGTGCAGGTTTCTGCTGCAATTGACCTTCTCTGACTTCCACTTCTTCTCTCATTTCAACCATGTGGTTGGGCTGCCATGAAGTGCAAAGCTGTTTCAGTGATGAAAGATGTGAGTCCTCCTTGGGTTCTACCAACTTGTTCACTTGTAAACACAGGTCAGGCCAAAATTATTTTTTTTCATGCCCATCCACTTGTATATAATATATATATCTACAATATATATATATATATATATATATATATATATATATATATATATATATATATATATATATATATATATATATATATATATATATATATATATATATATATATCTAGAGTCGGCAACTCCCCCTATTTCTTTGGGAGTTACTCGATTCTGTCACACTCCCCCTGGTCTTCTGTCAACCTACAGTACCACATTCACCTTATTTTTAAGCATTCAGCTGATTTAAGTTCTCCTTTAAATGCTTGGCAACCATACAATCAGGAGCTTCAGGAGAGCATTTGTATATGATGTCACTTTCAGGTTACAAAGGGGCCCACTGATGATGTGGACAGCTTTGTATAGGTTATACTGGGCCCCAGGGGTCCCTAAGGAGTTGCTTCAATCTATTGGTCAAAGTAAACATTTCACTTATGGAAAACTATACCCCCAAAATGAATATGTAAGCAACAGATAGTGTATATCATATTAAGTGGTATATTAAAGAATCTCACCAAACTGGTATATATATATTTAAGTAGAATCAATGGAGGAGCCGGCACTCTCGTCAAACGGTTCAACATTGCCTGGGTGCAGTGTCCAAAATTATTGAAGTATTCATCCCACAAAGAAGGTCCGCACTCTCAGGACTTAAATTGAAATAAAAATGTTTTATTGACAAAACGACTAACGTTTCGGCCTCTCCGAGGCCTTTCTCAAAGTGACATAGGCTATACAAAAATGCATTATATACCTATGATGGCGGGAGAAAAAACTTAATTGGCTAACGTCATCATCATCATCACTATGCGTCAAATTGTTAAATGACATAAAGCATTTCTATGTAATTACTAAACAAATAAAACAAATCCACATTTATGTTAAAACCCCTTGTTAGGCGAACCACAAAGTTAAAATTAAAATCATGTATTTTGTAACTCTGTAATACACAGCCTAAAATGTTACTTATGTTACAAATACCAACAATTGAGTAAAGATCAAAGGTCTGTTTCAGGAACCCCTCAATAGCGATAACTAAATTGCAATCTATCTTTACTTAGATACAGGTGTATTGGAATAGATATTCCTAGACGGTCTAATTTTCATTGTATAGATATAAGCTATATATTATCTAATGTGACATGCCTATTAGCTTAGCCGTTAACCCGTCAGTGTTAGGCCTAGAATAACTTGTGAACCCTCATTGTTAGAATCCCAAAAAGCCCGAAAAAATATGTGTACTACTAAAAGAAAAAAGGATAATATTTGCAAATCAAAATGTTTCCCTTTGTTAGTGTCAATTAATGCCAATTATTGCCTAAGGTGATGAAGTAAGTGAAATATACAAATAAAGAGTATCGAACCTGTCTAGAAATCTAACTAAACAATCCCCAATCAGACAATCCATGTGCTAAACAAGTCCCAACATTAATAAAAATATATAATAAATAATAATAAAAATAATATATATAAATAGAGTACAAATCAGAAAGAGCAAAAAAACAGAAAAATCAAAAAATCCCAAAGTCAATCGAGTAATGTATAGAAAGTCAATGTTCCAAGAAAAGTATGCTTTGTGTAAGCAAGAAATATACTTTGTGTAGACAAGAAATATGTTCATCTGGGCATCAGAGGTAGAAGGCTTGCAATCTTCATCACAAAGGTTGGATTGCTTAACTTACTCGGGAGAAAACGGCAGTACATGTATCGCATCTTACCAGCTTGAACCGTATACACCGATCTTTGACTATCAGGAGATGTATAATGTGGGTGCCTCATACGGCAAAACAGGCAGTGATCAGATCCCATCATCCTCTGCACCTGGCTTGAACGCATGCTCGGACGGGAGAAGTTATGTATGGAGATCCCGCACTGGAAGGGCAAATAGCTCATTGTGCACACACGCTGCGTCGAGAGCGTCGATGTAAGTTAATTGAGAGTGGTAAACTGCATGCGGTACCGGCGTCTCAGTATCCAGAGCCCCTAGTGTAGGTGCAAACGCACAGGGTCGCCCAATCCCAACGCTCCAAAACAGTCCATCCGGCCCATGGCACCCAGTCGGCAGCGCTAGGCCAACACTCAAGCGCAGCTCATTGCGCTCACGAAATACGGCTCCTACTCGCTGAGGGGAACTTAGCAGCAGGCTGAATACGTCCCATCCTGTCGGTCGGCCATCACCATCGGCTTCGACCTGGTCAGCCACACTCCAGACCATTAAAAGACCTCCAGGGGTTGAAGTGTCAGACAAGGTAATAATATTGCAGCGCCAACCATAGTATTAGCATTCGAATTAAAAATGTATAAGTAGTAAAAATACACAGGTGCCAGGCACATATAAATCTTAGTAGAATCAATGGAGGAGCCGGCACTCTCGTCAAACGGTTCAACATTGCCTGGGTGCAGTGTCCAAAATTATTGAAGTATTCATCCCACAAATCTATTGGTCAAAGTAAACATTTCACTTATGGAAAACTATACCCCCAAAATGAATATGTAAGCAACAGATAGTGTATATCATATTAAGTGGTATATTAAAGAATCTCACCAAACTGGTATATATATATATATATTAAAGTAAATATTGTCCTTTTACATCTCTTGCCTTGAACCACCTGTAACGCTAATCTGGGCTATCCAGACCACAAGGAGTTAATGTGTCCAGCTATTGGTATGAGCATGGGTTACAGTGGACTCACACAACAGGGTCAGGACCTTTGCCAAGTGGAAGATATCCCTTGAATATGTAGTATAACTACATAACACAAGCTACTGTATACAAAATTGATTGATTGGACGCCAGGAGCCAAAGAGGAAGAGGCTACTCCCTACACAACACTATACAGGAGTGTGGCAGGAAGTGATATTACACCCTTTGACCAATAACTAATGTTGTAGTAAAAGGAATGTTACAAGGCTTATGCCCAATAACAAAGGAGTAAAGAAAGGGTAGGGATTTAACTCTATAGGGCATAGCAGATCCTATAGGTCCTTACACACCATTTCATGATGGTCTGTGTGCTGCCTCAGAGATCACATGACCAGATATACTGCAGCTCTAACTGTAACAGGAAGAGATCACCTGACCAGAAATACTGCAACTCTAACTGTAACAGGAAGAGATCACCTGACCAGAAATACTGCAGCTCTAACTGTAACAGGAAGAGATCACCTGACCAGAAATACTGCAGCTCTAACTGTAACAGGAAGAAATCACCTGACCAGAAATACTGCAACTCTAACTGTAACAAGAAGAGATCACCTGACCAGAAATACTGCAGCTCTAACTGTAACAGGAAGAGATCACCTGGCCAGAAATACTGCAGCTGCTCTAACTGTTACATGAAGAGATCACCTGACCAGAAATACTGCAGCTCTAACTGTAACAGGAAGAAATCACCTGACCAGAAATATTGCAGCTCTAACTGTAACAGGAAGAGATCACCTGACCAGAAATACTGCAGCTCTAACTGTAACAGGAAGAGATCACCTGACCAGAAATACTGCAGCTCTAACTGTAACAAGAAGAGATCACCTGACCAGAACTATTGCAGCACTAACTGTAACAGGAAGAGATCACCTGACCAGAAATACTGCAGCTGCTCTAGCTGTTACAGGAAGAGATCACCTGACCAGAAATACTGCAGCTCTAACTGTAACAGGAAGAGATCACCTGACCAGAAATACTGCAGCTATAACTGTAACAGGAAGAGATACTTGACCAGAAATACTGCAGCTGCTCTAACTGTTACAGGAAGAGATCACCTGACCAGAAATACTGCAGCTCTAACTGTAACAGGAAGAGATCACCTGACCAGAAATACTGCAGCTCTAACTGTAACAGGAAGAGATCACCTGACCAGAAATACTGCAGCTCTAACTGTAACAGGAAGAGATCACCTGACCAGAAATACTGCAGCTCTAACTGTAACAGGAAGAAGTGTGGAAGCAAAATTCGCAAGACACTGTTAATTGGCTCATGTGACCTAACATGTATGGCTTGTTGGCCTGTTTGAGTACACCGTGAATCGTACAATTCCAGGGGACGGCCCTTATTTTTTAAAATGGCAGTTTTCTATTTATGATTACCCAATGGCACATACTACTAGAAAAGTATATTATTATGAAAATGGTTTATTTATATGACGCAGGGTTTTACATATGAGCTGTTTTATGTAATATATTTTTATAGAGACCTACATTGTTTGGGGAATATAGTTTTCCTTTAACTGTATACAAACTATACAGAATACAATCCCTTTAAATGCCTACGACATGGATCCACATTCAATCTCATTCCTGATAAAGATGGAAAAGCCTCTAACTGTATGTACTCTGGGGGTCACATGGTCATGCATGTCACATTGGGATCACTACTTGCAGGAAGGTTAGAGAGAAAAGGCACTTGCCTAGAATGCAGCAATTTTGGTAAACGTAGGGGGGATCAATTCTATAAAATATGTTGTAATGTAGTAACATATGCTGATTTATTGTTAAAATTCAATTGACATATTAAGTGTAACCTAATTTATGCATGTGCCCCAATTCCCTGTAGGGCTATAGATCAAGGAAAGCTGCCTGGTTATATTTTCCTGTAGGGTCTGCTCATAGTTCATTGGCTTAAGTTCCCTCCTGGTGCCAAGAACCGGGATATTTTGTACCAATAATAATGAGATAATAAGTGGCACTGCTGAGGGAACAGAATGCAGCAGGGTCATTTAATGGAAAGTGATACCTTTTTTTATACACAAAATACAACCATAACAGTAAATTGAAAAGAGGAAGTTTCTACCACATCATTTTTAAGTTTCATGCACTCAAATCTCTTACTTATTTCAGCCTTTCACACAAACCAGCATGGTGTTCCTGGAACTGATATTTACTGTGTGTAAGTACAGTCATTTTATTTACTTTCTATCAGAAATTTACCTGAGCAAGAAAACTTCCCAGGTGAGAATTTGCCTGCAGGATAATAAGGTCCCTGGTCATATTGCTGCCATAAAAGTAATGTAGACTAATAGGGACAATAGTCTCTGGCACAGGAGTGTGACTGTGGGATAGCAGGTATAGTAGGGAGAGATGGTGCCTATAGTAACAGTGGATAATAGTCTCTGGGAAGGGAGTGTGACTGTGGGATAGCAGGTATAGTAGGGAGAGATGGTGTCTATAGTAACAGTGGGATAATAGTCTCTGGGAAGGCAATGTGACTGTGGAATAGCAGGTATAGTAGGGAGAGAGGGTGCCTATAGTAACAGTGGATAATAGTCTCTGGGAAGGGAGTGTGACTGTGGGATAGCAGGTACTGTATAGTAGGGAGAGATGGTGCCTATAGTAACAGTGGGATAATAGTTTCTGGGAAGGGAGTGTGACTGTGGGATAGCAGGTATAGTAGGGAGAGATGGTGTCTATAGTAACAGTGGGATAATAGTCTCTGGGAAGGGAGTGTGACTGTGGGATAGCAGATATAGAAGGGAGAGATGGTGCCTATAGTAACAGTGGATAATAGTCTCTGGGAAGGGAGTGTGACTGTGGGATAGCAGGTATAGTAGGGAGAGATGGTGTCTATAGTAACAGTGGATAATAGTCTCTGGGAAGGGAGTGTGACTGTGGGATAGCAGGTATAGTAGGGAGAGATGTGTTTATAGTAACAGTGGATAATAGTCTCTGGGAAGGGAGTGTGACTGTGGGATAGCAGATATAGAAGGGAGAGATGGTGTCTATAGTAACAGTGGATAATAGTCTCTGGGAAGGGAGTGTGACTGTGGGATAGCAGGTATAGTAGGGAGAGATGGTGTCTATAGTAACAGTGGATAATAGTCTCTGGGAAGGGAGTGTGACTGTGGGATAGCAGGTATAGTAGGGAGAGATGGTGTCTATAGTAACAGTGGATAATAGTCTCTGGGAAGGGAGTGTGACTGTGGGATAGCAGGTATAGTAGGGAGAGATGGTGTCTATAGTAACAGTGGATAATAGTCTCTGGGAAGGGAGTGTGACTGTGAGATAGCAGGTATAGTAGGGAGAGATGGTGCCTATAGTAACAGTGGATAATAGTCTCTGGGAAGGGAGTGTGACTGTGGGATAGCAGATATAGAAGGGAGAGATGGTGCCTATAGTAACAGTGGATAATAGTCTCTGGGAAGGGAGTGTGACTGTGGGATAGCAGGTATAGTAGGGAGAGATGTTGTCTATAGTAACAGTGGATAATAGTCTCTGGGAAGGGAGTGTGACTGTGGGATAGCAGGTATAGTAGGGAGAGATGGTGTCTATAGTAACAGTGGATAATAGTCTCTGGGAAGGGAGTGTGACTGTGGGATAGCAGGTATAGAAGGGAGAGATGGTGCCTATAGTAACAGTGGATAATAGTTTCTGATATATGACAATACAGAATGGCCCTTAAAGATTGGTGTGCAATGCTCCTTTAACAGACTTCTAGGAGATCAATACTGAAAGGAGAAGCATTACTTTTCTTTTGCACATTTCATAGCTTTATAAATAAATACCTTGTATTGTAAATGTATAGATATTAAATTATATTTTACAGCTTGAAAAACTTTTCCGGTATACAATGTAGCTCAATATACAAATAATTGTAGTTCATTGTATTTCCCTTTCTCTGCTCTTGCTTTCAGTTCTCAGCCTGGAAATTTCCGGTGAGTATAAATCACCTGCCCATAAATATCTGTCTTTTAGCCGCTGCACCTTAGTTGTATAGGTATGGGAATCTGTTATCTGGAAACCCTTTATCCAGAGTGCTCTTAATTACAGAAAGTCCGCCTTCCATAGAATCCATATTATCAAAATAATCCAAACTTTTTAAAAACAATTTCCTTTTTCTGTGTAATAATAAAACAGTCGCTTGTACTTGATCCCAACTAAGATATAATTAATCCTTATTGGAGGCAAAACCAGCCTATTGGGCTTATTTAATGTTTATATGATTTTCTAGTAGACTTAAGGTATGAAGATCCAAATTACAGAAAGATCCATTATCCAGAAAACACCATATCCCGAGCATTCTGGATAACAGGTCCCATACCTGTAGTAGCTTGAGTTTCTGCATATAACCCATGGGCTGCAATGTTAAGGGGCATTTTTGTATCTGTGAAGTTTTTGTACACCCCTGTCTGAAGAATTTTACCATGTTAGTCATTTGTATACATTTTAATGGGCAGATTTAAAATTGCTTTTAAAGGGGCAGCATCGTTTTATTTTCAACATGAGTTCAATGAATAGGGCTTGTGTTGAACTTCCTTTTTCCTACTGTTTTCATTTAGAAATATCAGTGTGTTTTTTTCTGCTTATTTCTGGAACTGAACAAGGTAATGAAAGTTTTTATTTAAAACAACCAGGCACTTCCTGTTTTGCAGAGCAGACAAGACGCTAATAAACCTAATTAACAGCTGACAGATAAGGTCACTTAAAGGAACAGTAACACCAAAAAATTAAAGTGTTTCAAATATGTAGTGTTGCCGGTCACTTGTAAATCTGGTGTGTTTGCTTCGGAAACACTACTATAGTTTATATAAACAAGCTGCTGTGTAGCCATGGGGGCAGCCATTCAAGCACAGGAAACACAGTAGATAACAGATAAGTACTACTATAGTTTATATAAACAAGCTGCTGTGTAGCCATGGGGACAGCCATTCAAGCACAGGATACACAGTAGATAACAGATAAGTACTACTATAGTTTATATAAACAAGCTGCTGTGTAGTCATGGGGGCAGCCATTCAAGCACAGGCTACACAGTAGATAACAGATAAGTACTACTATAGTTTATATAAACAAGCTGCTGTGTAGCCATGAGGGCAGCCATTCAAGCACAGGATACACAGTAGATAACAGATAAGTACTACTATAGTTTATATAAACAAGCTGCTGTGTAGTCATGGGGGCAGCCATTCAAGCACAGGCTACACAGTAGATAACAGATAAGTACTACTATAGTTTATATAAACAAGCTGCTGTGTAGCCATGGGGGCAGCCATTCAAGCACAGGATACACAGTAGATAACAGATAAGTACTACTATAGTTTATATAAACAAGCTGCTGTGTAGCCATGGGGGCAGCTATTCAAGCACAGGATACACAGTAGATAACAGATAAGTACTACTATAGTTTATATAAACAAGCTGCTGTGTAGTCATGGGGGCAGCCATTCAAGCACAGGATACACAATAGATAACATATAAGTACTACTATAGTTTATACAAACAAACTGCTGTGTAGCCATGGGGGGCAGACATTCAAGCACAGTATACACAATAGATAACATATAAGTACTACTATAGTTTATACGAACAAGCTGCTGTGTAGCAATGGCGCAGCCATTCAAGCACAGGATACAAAGTAGTAGTTATCTGTTATCATTTATCATTTATCACCCAAGAGGCCACCAACATTCATATTCACTGTCTCGTCATATCCTGTCTAGCCTACTGTAACTCTCTTTTAATTGGCCTCCCCCTCCAGAGACTGTCACCTCTCCAGTCCATAATGAACACTGCTGCGAGGCTCATACACCTCAGCAACCGCTCCTCCTCTGCCTCGCCATTCTGTCAATCCCTGCACTGGCTTCCACTACCTTTCAGAATACAATTCAAATTAATGACCCTGACATTCAAATGACACTTCATAACTCTGCCCCACGATACACCTCTGAGCTCATCCTTATATACTAACTCATCCGCTTACTACGCTCTTCTACTGACCTGCTCCTCAACTCTTCTCTCATTACCTCCTCACATGCTCACATTCACTTTGCAAGGGCTGCCTCCCATCTCTGGAACTCTCTCCCCCAGTCTATCCCACTTTCTCCCAACCTATCTGCTTTCAAAAGATCTCTTATACACACTTTTTTAGAGAAGCCTACCCTCACTCTGTTTAGCTACCAAATGCAATACCACATGCTACATCTCTCACCTGCTTATTTCTAATCTTGCCCACTCCCACACCTTGGGCTATATTTATCAAAGAGTGAAGTTAATAGTGAAGTTCCGCCACTAGAGTGAAATTCCGCCACTCTCCATTCATTTCTATGGGATTTTTATAGGCGTATTTATCAAAGGGTGAACTTTCACTTCACTGATAAATTGATAAATACGCCTTTCAAAATCCCATAGAAATAAATTGAGAGCTGCGGAATTTCACTCTAGTGGCGGAACTTCACTCTTTGATAAATTTACCCCCTTGTGTCTCATTCCCTTCCCCTTTAGATTGCAAGCTCTTTTGCACAGGGCCTTCCTCACATTTTGTACCAGTACTGGTCGTTATGTATGTTACTCTGTATGTTCTATGTGTGTACTTTTCTGAGAATCCAAATGGAACTGTTTTAAAACAAGAGCTCCAGCTTCAATTTCCTTATATCTCACAGGAGACGTCATCAGACCAGTGGTTTCTCTCTGGCCAAACTGGATCCCAGTTTATAATAAAGACTCTGTAACTCTGATCTGTAATGTGCCTCCATCAGCACTGGGGAACCAAGGATTTAAATGGTACAGAAACAACAAAGACCTGAGGAAATATGAGCAGAACCTCACTATTCCATCTGCTCATGTGAGTGACCGTGGGAATTACCAGTGCCAGACTGATACCTCTGATAAAAGTGACTCCCTGAGACTGGATGTGAGTGCCGGTGAGTTACCAGTTCATGGAGACAAATAATTAATCTACTGCCTTATGTAATAAAAGGCACTAAGTTTGCCCAGGAGCAGAACCCATAGCAACCAATAAGAAGCTTATTTTTAAACAGGTGACCTGTAAGTTCTATCTGCTGATTGGTTGCTATGGGTTGCAGCTCCTGAGCAAACTTAGTGACTTTTTTTTACATAACCCCATTATTATAAGTATCTTATAAGCATACATCAAGAAAAACAGGGATTTAGGAAGCTATAAAATGATGTTTGTAGTAAAAATTTGCACAACTCTAAATGCAGGGACAATAGTAAACGTTACTGGAACAAAAATCCTACATTTTTCAATGGACTTCACCAAGTTCAGAGTGGTGGGAATAATTATGGACAACATCACTGTAGAACCTGGGAAACATATGAGTGCTTATATCACTAATAACACTGTATTTTTATTTCAGATTGGCTTGTACTACAGGCTCCCCCTACTGTTCAGCAAGGGGACTCCCTGTTCATTAGATGCCGCGGCTGGAATGGTTATAATGAGAACAGCGCAGCGTTTTACAAGGACGGTATTATCCTCCATTTACCAGTCAATAAATCAGTTTTAAATGCTGGAAAGGCAGATAGAAATAAGACTGGTAATTACAAGTGCTCCAAAGAATATGGCAGTTCATCTCTGCAATACAGTAAAGAAGGGTTCATTTATATTGAAGGTAATTCATTATTTTCAGCGCATTGCCGAACTATAAAGAGATCAGGACTCAGTAAGGCGTCACAGCAACAGGCAGATGCAGTGGGTTTGTGTGCCACATTGTGTCAAGCAGGAATATACATTTGAACAGGAGGGCCCCATACCCACAGGGATAGAGGGACACAGTTAAATTGCAGGCCCCTGGGAAAAAAACAGTGGGACTAGGCCTGCTCCGCCCCCCCAGACCGAGGCTAATCCATCACCTGGACTCACCCTCACTGCCCCCCAGACTCACCCAGATGCTGGGATGTGGGCCCTTAAGAGCATAAGGAGGACCCTTTAATCACATCACAGGTGGGGCCCCAGATGCCCCAGTCTAACCTTATATAGTGTTGGTGAATGCAACAAACGTCATATTCATGGGGCACATGCAGAAATATAATGAGATGCAGCCATGGTGCAAATGTGCAAAATACATGGCCCAGACTTTGTTCATACACTTAACCAAGTTCACGTTAAATTCCCCCTGTCTCTTTCTCACTCTCAATTTCTATCTGTCTTTTATCTCATCTTCCTGCTGCCCCTGTCTCATTTTGTCTCATTTAACTGTGTCTCCCTTGCCTTAACTGTCCCATATTTGGCCTGTTGACGTCCATCATCTCCTGGAACCCACATTTTTCTGTTTCTATGGAAAGGGGCAATTCCTCCTCTTATACATTAAACTTCTTGCACACTTTCCTTAAAGGGATACTGTCATGGGAAAAACATTTTTTTCAAAATGAATCAGTTAATAGTGCTGCTCCAGCAGAATTCTGCGCTGAAATCCATTTCTCAAAAGAGCAAACAGATTTTTTTATATTCAATTTTGAAATCTGACATGGGGCTAGACATATTGTCAGTTTCCCAGCTGCCCCTGGTCATGTGACTTGTGCTCTGATAAACTTCAATCACTCTTTACTGCTGTACTGCAAGTTGGAGTGATATCACCCCCTCCCTTTTACCCCCCAGCAACCAAACAAAAGAACAATGGGAAGGTAACCAGATAACAGCTCCCTAACACAAGATAACAGCTGCCTGGTAGATCTAAGAACAACACTCAATAGTAAAAACCCATGTCCCACTGAGACACATTCAGTTACATTGAGAAGGAAAAACAGCAGCCTGAAAGAAAGCATTTCTCTCCTAAAGTGCAGGCACAAGTCACATGACCAGGGGCAGCTGGGAAATTGACAAAATGTCTAGCCCCATGTCAGATTTTAAAATTGAATATAAAAAAATCTGTTTGCTCTTTTGAGAAATGGATTTCAGTGCAGAAGTCTGCTGGAGCAGCACCATTAACTGATGTGTTTTGAGAAAACAGTGTCCCTTTAACCACGCTGATGCCTCCCTACAGACTTGTAAGCACAGCTACACACCTGTGTGTGATATTGTTTTCTTAATCCCATTGTCATTCAGTATTTCACCAATGTTGTGTTGACAGAAGGTCCAACCAGACCGGTGCTTTCCCTCTCTCCAAACTGGACCCCGATACTCATTGGTGACCCTGTAACTCTGATTTGTTCCTTCACTCCAACTGTGCAAGAGAATGGGAGAATTGAGCAGAAGCGGAGGTATTCATGGTACAGAGATGGCAGTTGGATTGAGGGGGATCAGCAGAGCATTATGATTCGCTCTTCTAAACCGAAGAACAGTGGCAGTTACCAGTGCCAGGCCGGTGCCAGCGAGAGAAGTGACCCTGTTATACTGGAAGTTAAATATAGTGAGTTATTCAGTTTATCAATGGAAGTATATTCACATTGCCCACAGTACTGATTTAATAGACTTATTTTGCAGCACTTTGTTTTTCTAAAATAACATTTTGGACAAAAATCAGCATGTTTTCCCCCATATTTTTGCCTAAAGCATAGTGTACACAAATCAACACAATTGCATGTGAGTGGAGATTACATAAAATGTTAAACCACCACAACAACACTACGGGGCTGATTCACTAAGGGTCGAATATCGAGGGTTAATTAACCCTCGATATTCGACTAGGAATTTAAATCCTCCGACTTCGAATATCGAAGTCGAAGGATTTAGCGCAAATACTGCGATCGTACGATCGAAGGATTATTCCTTCGATCGAACGATTAAATCCTTCGAATCGAACGATTCAAAGGATTTTAATCCAACGATCGAAGGAATATCCTTCGATCAAAAAAACTTAGGAAAGCCTATGGGGACCTTCCCCATAGGCTAACATTGACTTCGGCAGCTTTTAGCTGCCGAACTAGGGGGTCGAAGTTTTTTTTAAAGAGACAGTACTTCGACTATCGAATGGTCGAATAGTCGAACGATTTTTAGTTCGAATCCTTTGATTCGAAGTCGTAGTCATAGTCGAAGGTCGAAGTAGCCCATTCGATGGTCGAAGTAGCCCAAAAAATACTTCGAAATTCGAAGTTTTTTTACTTCGAATCCTTCACTCGAATTTAGTGAATCGGCCCCTACCTCTTTTGGCAATCATGGGATTATCTACGTGTTTGCAGCAAGTTTGCAGCTTCTCTGTGGTTCCCTAGTATCAATAGGTGCACTTCAGCGCTATTTATCAGATCAGACTGGGTGGTGCCAAGGCACTTTTAGTGCAACCATGTATGCTGGGACTATGTTTAAAAAAAGTAGCCTTAATAAATAAATAGTGATAGGTGAATCTAACCATGTTTCACTTCAAACGTGACAATTTTTTTCACCCATTATTATTTTTGCAGCAAATCTTGGTGAAAAACTTTGTTCAATGTTCATCACTAATGAATAATATCAAGACATACAACATTTTAGCACAATCACAATTCTGGTTGAGTTTGCAAATGACCCTGTTATTCTACATAACTTGGAAGGAGATATCATAGGACACAAACATCCCTTTAGCTTTTTGGTACAACAGAAGTTTAAAGGTGTCCATGTATGACCTTACCTTTCCAGCCATCTCATCACAACTACGGTGCTCAATTGTAGAGAGCAAGAATATGGTAACCATGATGCAGGGTGTAAATCGTGAAACAGATTTCAAATTTCACCAGTTTTTTGTCCTTTGCACCCGACCTGGCCGTTCATAAATGACCCCTGTAATCTTAGGACTGAATTAGGAGAACAGACCTACACACTGGAATCTTATGGCTGATTCCACACAATACTGTAGTCAGGCAATGTTGCCAAATTGTTCAAATGCCCCACTCATACTCAAAGTCTCAAATGTAAATACGCCTTAAAACTGTTTTTTTTTAAGAAATTGTATTTAAATTATTTTAGGTTCAGCCAGGTTCATCCTGCAGACTCCCATTTCAATCCACGAAGGGGACTTTCTCACTCTCAGATGTCACAGTCTTGGACATTCTAGAAGAGAGATGACACTTTACAAGGACAATGAAACCTTTCTAACCTCATTCAAGGACAACAATTTCGAACTTGGGAGAGTGGATATAAATGCATCAGCAAAATACAGATGTTCTGATGGAACCAACTCCGATGAAAGGTTCATCTCTGTCACAGGTAACATGCCATAACATTTTGTGGCTTTCGTGACACAGCCCTATCCTGGTTCTCTTCTTACATCTCCAATCGTTCCTTCAGTGTCTCCTACAACAAAGTATCATCTTCTCCCCTAGCTCTTTCTGTTGGGGTTCCTCAAGGCTCTGTCCTGGGACCATTACTATTCTCCCTCTATACTTCCTCCCTCAGCAAATTAATCAACTCGTATGGTTTCCACTACCACCTCTATGCTGACAATACTCAGATCTATCTCTCATCTCCTGATCTCGACCCAGAACTCCTAACTCGCATCTCCTCCTGCCTGTCTGCTATCTCTACCTGGATGTCGCAACGCTACCTTAAATTAGACCTCTCTACAACTGAAATGGTTCTCTTTCCTCCAACTAACACCAGTAACATCCCGGAAGTATCCATCATAGCTAACAATTCCACTATCACCCTCACCTTTTAAATTTCAAGGGAACCTGTAACCCAGACATAAAATGCTGTAAATAAAAGTCATTTTCAAATTAAAAGTGAAACCCACTTTCTTTTCTTATTAAAACATACATACCTGCTATAGAGGCATTTAAAATTCTCAGCTGTCAATCATATATTGCCTGCCCCAGCTTTATGACTTCACAAACCCAATGGAAAAATAATTTGAAAATATTTTTTAGGGTGACAGATCCGCAATCCAAGATTTTATAGCAAATATTGTAAATTTGAGTTTCCAAAACTTAATTTTTTAAGATTTGTTGAGAACCAAAAACATGAAAACTGGTGAGTTCACGTAGAGTTGTATTAGCAGCATTTGTGCAATTTTTCATTTCACACTCATTGAAAATGTTGGGTAGAATGTGATTTTACAGCGTTTGAGTTTTTTAAAAATGTTTTAAGGCTATCGCTTTTTGAAGTGAAGAGTTTTTTTGTGTCTCTAGCTTTTCATAAATAAGTGCATATTCAAGTGTTGTTTCATATTCAAAAAGTCCAAAAACCCAATTCAGCTCACAGACTGAGCCAACATATATTGATGACAGCGAGACTCATCATAACTGGAAACTGGAAAAAAAACAGGACTGCCATTGGTATCCCTAAAGAAAAACGTAATCGGCATAGCCACCAATGAAAAGCTCACATACACACTGAAGAACAATTGTCAGCTTATGATAAAATCTGTCTCCCTTGTTTAGCCCATGAAAATGACACCCAGCTATTTCTGGCCCTCCACTCATGATGAGGGGACATACTCAGGAGGAGGACAGCAACCCAAATAATCAGTAAAAATAACCCCCACCACCATACAGTTACTGTTATTTGAAATATTTGTTAGACATAAATCTTTCTTATTTCTTTTTTCTTTTAATTTCTTTTTCCCTTTCTTTTGCTTTTTCTTTTCTTTTATATTATTTTTACGTTACTTTTGATGACTGGGTACCGCAACATGTGGACAACCCATTTCATGTGTACTGAAAACCAATAAAACATGTCAGTTTAAAAAAGAAAAAAAGCCCAAAAACATTCAGATTCAGCATTTACACTTTTTGGGCTTGTTGCCATTTTTATAAAATGTTAAGATTAGTTAATTCTAAGATTTTACATTGTATTCTTTCACACTAGTACATGTTGGCACATAGAGTTTATTCAGCCCCCTTCTTCTATATAAACTCCCCAAGTTCGCCCATCACTAGATACAACCTCACTGCCTTACGCGTTTCACATCTCTCAGATACTTAATCATACCCTCTAGCCTAATGCTTGCTTATTTTTATTTTAGAACTATTCGGTACACCACAAATAGAAGTGATCCCAGATCAGGTGACAGAAGGAGATCACATGACCATAACATGTGACACAAAGCTCAGCCCACACAGAGCGACTACAGAGCTACAGTTTGTTTTCTACAGAAATGGGCACAATGTGCAGGGATTCAGTTTATCCAACCAATATGGAGTCCCCTCAGCTCAGCTGGAGGATTCTGGGAAATATACCTGTGAGGTACAAACTCCAACCGGCAGTGTGAGGAAGAGGAGTAACATGTTGCACGTGCAAATACAAGGTCAGCTGTCATGTCACCTATTTTTAATCTTATTTAAATTATAGATCACTCATTGGCATTTAAATGTTTAGATGGTTTAGATTGGCATGATGTCAGATGGTAAAAGATCTTTGAGCTAAATTTTGCTAAATTTAATCAACAATCATTAATATATGATTGATATTTTGGACTGAACTATTGATTTTTCTGCACAATGTCCAGTTCAAATCACTTTAATGATTACTATAGGGGGCCGATTCACTAACTTCGAGTGAAGGATTCGAAGTAAATACTTTGAATTTCGTAGTTTTTTTTGGGCTACTTCGACCATCGAATGGGCTACTTCGATCTTCGAACTAAAAATCGTTAGACTATTCGACCATTCGATAGTCGAAGTACTGTCTCTTTAAAAAAACTTCGACCCCCTAGTTCGCCATCTAAAAGCTACCGAAGTCAATGTTAGCCTATGGGGAAGGTCCCCATAGGCTTGCCTAACTTTTTTTGATCAAAGGATCGTTGGATTTAAATCCTTTGAATCGCTCGATTCGAAGGATTTTATCGTCGATCGAAGGAATAATCCTTTGATCGTTCGATCCTACTATCTGCGCTAAATCCTTCGACTTTGATATTCGAAGTCGAAGGATTTCAATTCCCAGTCGAATATCGAGGGTTAATTAACCCTCGATATTCGACCCTTAGTGAATCAGCCCCTTAGTGAATCAGCCCCTTAGTTGGATGGTAACCTCAAGTATATGACATAGAAGTCCTCTTCAGATCTTATCCCATAAGCAGACTGAAAGACTCTCAGAAATTGTTCACATTTGGGGGGCCCATTCACTAAGCTCGAGTGAAGGAATAGAGGAAAATAGTGGAAAAATAGTTTGAATTTTGAATGTTTTTTTTGGCTACTTCGACCATCGAATTGGCTACTTAAACCTTCGACTACGACCTTCGACTTCAAATGATTCGATCTAAAAATCGTTCAAATATTCGACCATTCGTTAATCGAAGTAGTGTCTCTTTAAAAAAAACTTCCACCTCCTAGTTCGCCACCTAAAACCTACCGAGGCCAATGTAAGCTTATGGGGAAGGTCCCCATAGGCTTTACAAGGTTTTTCTGATCGAAGGATAATCCTTAGATCGATGGATTAAAATCCTTCGAATCGTTCGATTGGAAGGATTTAATCATTCGATCGAACGATTATTCCTTCGATCGTTCGCTCGAACGAATTGTGCTAAATCCTTCGACTTCGATATTCGAAGTCGAAGGATTTCAATTCGGCAGTCGAATATCGAGGGTTAATTAACCCTCGATATTCGACCCTAGGTAAATGTGCCCCTAAGTGTCACATATAGGTACATACAGTATATCTATATATAAAAATGGCTTTACTGATCAACTGGGAATTTGTAGAGTTTTGCTCTTGATGGCCTCATGTCTTCTTTCCCACCACTCTACGACTAAGAACAGTGATAACCATTGGTTCTTTACAGGGGGAAGCTGGAGGAATTTGATTCCAGCAGTTGTTGGAACATTTCTAGTGCTACTACTCATCATTGGCACCATTGTTACAATGAGAAAAAAGCTTACAACTAGTCTTATCTGTCGTCAGCAGCCAATAAGAGGTAATGATGATTTAAATGTCATATATGGCTATCATTCCGGCATTCATATATGTCTGGAGAAATAAAAATGTCAACTAAACGTGATTGTTTTAACTCAGATCCAAAACGACATTTCTAGGGGTCTGTTGTATTAAATAAATAACTGTAGAGGGTGTTTAATTCATTGAATTCAATGGTTTAATTAATGGGGCCCTAAACAGTAAAAATAGAAGTCCCTTCATTTTGTAACTTTGTGCTTCTTCAGAGCAATTGTGCGTGGAATAGAAAACAATTTGTAATATTGTCTTTCTTGTTAAACTCCTATGCAAAAAAACTCTCCCTTATCTGTAAGCTTGGGAAAAAACAGAAGCTGGTGAATGGAAGGCATTGTCTTATGTTATACAGCACTAATTATCTCTTGTTCATTTGGGGAGGGAGGTGGAGGGAATAAGGGTTGTAACAGAGCCATGATCTGTTCATAGGGAAAAAGGAAAAAGTGGAAGTTAAAATAATATATTTTGAACACAAGTACAATTTTTTATGCTCGTGTGTATCAAAGATGTATATTGGTTTATGCTTTTCACATATAAAGGTCATTCACACTGACTAAGCACTAAAATAATGAATAACTCCTACTGATAATAGTCAACACTTCTAATAATTAGTGATAATTTTGGTTCCATTTTTATATTAATATTTTCTTTCAGATAAGGAGATTGTTAGAAGTACAACTGGGTGAGTAATGAAACTGACTAACGTGTTCCATTTATGTACCGCTCTTTTAAAGGTAGTCTGTCATGGGAATACTTGTTTACAAAATGTACTAGTTAATAGTGCTCGGCCATCAGAATCCATCATTGAAGTCCATTTTTCAAAACAGATTTTTTACAGTATATTTAAGTTTGAAATCATGGGGTTAGACATGTTGTTAGTTTCCCAGGTGCCCTCAGCCATGTGACTTGTGCTCTGATAAACTTCAGTCACTCTTTACTGCTGTACTGCAAGTTGGAGTGATATCATCCCCCTCCCTTTCCCCCCAGCAGCCTAACAACAGAACAATGGGAAGGTAACCAGATAGCAGCTTCCTAACACAAGATAACAGCTGCCTGGTAGATATAAGAACAGCACTCAATAGTTAAAATCCAAGTCCACCTAACCCAAGTCACGACTCCTCCAGTTACATTGAAAAGAAGCAATATCTGAAAGCAGTTCCATTGTGAAGTGCTGGTTCTTTCTGAAAGCAAAGGCTCGGGCAAAATGACTATACACCAATATTACAACAAAGAAAATACATTTGTTTAAGAATAACATTTTAAATGGTAGAAAGAATTACTTACAATGCACACTGTGTAAATTAGTAATTACAACTATACCATAAACATTATGGCAGCTATTGGGGTGGGGTACAGTTTGTCCTTCCATTGTTCAGTACTATGTGACTATGCAAATATGTGACTATGTGAATATATATATATATATATAAAAATATGTGACTATGCATTTTTCTATGAGTTTTGGCAGCACAATCAAACAATTCCCTTTAAGTGTGATTAAAGATATCTAGATATTTAGACCAGAAAGAATAATAAAGGGCCCTTGATTTTTCATTTTTAAAATTGTAGTGAAGAGCCTCTTGTAGACTAATTTGACTTAAAAAGGTGCAATTTCCTGAAACAACTCATTATGGTTATTTTGGTTGTGAGGTCTGAAGAAAATAAAAGCAAAATAAGGAAATAATGTGGGTGTATCAATGGTCCATTTAATGTCAAGCATATTTATAACTAACAAAATGGGAACCTTTGAAATATAAGCAGATCAAATAAGTCAGAAGGTGACTGAGCCAAGCATACAGCACAGGTTGAAAATGTAAGTTTATTATAGATTTGTATTTACTAGATTTAGTCTTCATCTGGGGAATTTGCAGGGTAAGCATTAGCCAAAATTTGGCTAAGGATATTAGTTAAGCCACTGTAAATTCAAATGTGATGAATGATTTACGTGATCTGATGTTATTTATGGCATAAATATGATATCTAACTGACTTTAACAATTAAAAAAAAACAAATGGGTGTACTTACCCTTTAATATACATTTTACTTTTTGGTCATTGTATGAATTTGGATATTTACAAACTGCAGGAACAAACGAGTTGATGGAAAGAGAGACAATATGAGCCTGACACTGGAGCAATCTAATGATGATGGGAAGGACTACAACTGTCGTAAGGAAAGATAATATCCATATTATAATTTTTTGGTGTATTCTCCAATCTCCAATATCAACATGAGAATTTGTAGTCTGATATTGTTTTATATCATCACTCTGTATAGGCTATAGAATTTCCAACTATTGGCCACATTTCTCTGCACCCAATGTTGTCATGACATGTCCCATTTTGTACTATCCTATGAATTTAAATAAGATTGCCTAAGGATTCTAGAATGATAAAACCACAGGAAAAGAATATGGCAAGAGAGTGTAGAATGTAAGTCAGTAGCACTTTCATAGAGGTTTAGGGGAAACAACAGCATAAACACAATGTATAAATATATATTCAAAATAACCAAAACAATCAATCTGATACCTCAATTCACACATGTTCCTCTTTTTTGCAGCTGCCAGTGGTTTAGCAATGTCAGATGATCAAAACTATGCCTGCATTGATATGAATCATGACCTGAAAGGTGAATTTTACTGTTGTATGTGCCAGAATATTCAGATCTGCCTGCTGTGGGCAGGCGTGTCCTACCAACTACACTTTCTATCATTAAAACTTAACTAAAACCACTTACAGTGCCTAAATTGTGTAGGCACTATATACATTCTCCATGAGTGAAGGAACTGTCTACATTGACTTTTTAGTTGTACTTTAATATATTGCTAATTATTCTGTATTGATTATTCTGGCACCATCATTCCCTCACCCTGTAGAGAATATCATCATCCAAGGTTGAGGTTGCTCACAATAGCTACTGTTATGTATAAAGGGTGTACATGTTGTGGTTCCCTAGATGCTTTGGTGGCATCTAATGGTTTTGAAGGTTGAAAAACACACATAGGGACAGATAGACTACTTTTTAGCCTTCATAACCTGTAAAGATACCTGTAGATAATCTTCTGGTATTGTTTCATATGAGGAAAATTAGCTCTTAAGAATTAAATAAGCATTAAATCCAGACTTCCCTGAGAATTAAATACAGACTTCCTTGAGTCATGGGCATACCTACCCAAGTATTCATTGAAAAATACTGTAATTTTGTCAGTGTTTTGCCCAGTGATATTAAATATTCATTATTTTCTTTGGCATTAGTCCATGTAAATGGCATGATCCCATATAGCTCTTTAATGTTGCAAACCTTCAGCCACATTCTTCTGTGCATGTAATATACACTATGGTGTTGTGTCCATGGACTTCTTCCTCGTTATATGTATTCATATTATGTGTTTATTATTATTTTGATTATTTTTAGTGTTATCCTTTCCTGCATCCAGCTCGGAACATGTAAGTAACCCTCAAAAAAAGGTATATAATACTTCGTTATCACCTATCCATCATGGAGGGAGATATTGTACAATGTAGAACTCATGGGAAATGGTAGGAAAATACAGAGACAGGGTATAAGGGGCCTATTTAATAACATTCAGATATCTATCTTTTTCACTATTCATTTTTTCGCTAAAAAATTGTGTTTTTTATTATTTTTCCAACCGTAAAACTGACGAAAAACTTAAATACGAAACTTTGCCAAATTACAGCAGCCAAGGTCTTATAGAAGTCAGTGGAAGATGCATTGATCCTATTGGACTCACATTTTTAGAGGATTTAAAAAAGAGCTTTTTCTATTTTTGAATGCATCGTTCAGCATTTTTTTTCTGTTCATAATTTTTATATTCAGATCTTTTAATAAATTATTTGTGGTTTTAGAGAAAATTTGTGGTTTTAGAGAAAATGAATTTAATCATGGTTTCAAAAGGTTCTAATACGACTAAAATTTGACCTTTAATAAATGGGCATCCCAGATACAGTCCATGAGTATGGTTGGCAGCCAATATATTACAGGTATAGAACCTGTTATCCAGAATGCTCGGGACTTTGGGTTTTCCAGATAATGGATTTTTCTGAAAGTCAGATCATCATACCTTAAATCTAATAAAAAAATTTTAAAACATTAACATTTTAAAATGTAAACATGAAATAAACCCAATAGGCTGGTTTTGCTTCCAATAAGGATTAATTATATCTTAGTTGGGGTCAAGTACAAGCGACTGTTTTATTATTACTGAGAAAAGGAAATCAATTGTAAACATTTTGATTACTTGGATAAAAGGGAGTCTATTGGAGATGGCCTTCCTGTAATTCAGAACTTTCTGGATAATGGGATTACGGATCCCCTACCTGTATATTCTGTATTGAGCCAGGAGCCTGTCTGCTATTGAATAAATATAAGATTGTATATTGTTACCCAACCTCTGCAACCCTAATCATTTTGTTAATCTGGGGGATGTCAAAAAAAATAATTTGTTCAAAAAAAATTAGCTAGAGTTGTCCATTCTTAAACATAGGAAATTCTTAGCTGCAAAGCTGTTCCAAATGTTGATGCTATTTTATTTGTGATTAATTTAGGATAAGTTATCAGTAACATATGCAGTTCTAAAGGGAGACAATAGAAGAAAGGACATTGGCTCATCCAACATGGAGGATGCTCCCAACTCCAGTATCAGAACTTCATGATCAATCAGCTTCAAGTAAAATGACTGCTCTGTGATTAAGGGGATGTTTGGTGTATCAGTAGATGGTTTTTCTGGTAACCCAACTATCTTTGTATTAAGTTATAATTATAAAAATGATAAAATAATGCCCCTCAAAGTGTGATGTGTAAAAATGTTATAGTTGGATCAATGTATAAAAAATTCTCTTATTTCCCCAGTGATGATATCTTGTGAGGGATCTGCTTGTGCAGTTGGACATGAGTGTTATAATGATTATTATTATTAATAATAATAATAACTTGTATTTGTAAAGCATGAAAATAGTTTGCAAAACTACCAATAGACGCAGTAACGTAACTAGGTGGGGGAGGGCCCTGGTGCGGGCCATGCAGCTGGGCCCCCCCTACCCCCCTTCACGCCGATTTTCTTTGCGGCTACAGTGGAGTGCGATCTGCCGGGGGAGGCCTGCGGGGTTGTGGGCCCTGGTCCAATTGCACCCCCTGCTCCCCTGGTAGTTACGCCACTGAATAGACGTCTGTAAAAAAAATATTTTATATAATAAATGAAAGAATTCTTCAATGAAGAATGTAAAGTGTATTTTTATTTGCTTCAGTACAGATATGTCTCATGAAGTAGAGCCCATAGGTTGTAGGAGATAGGTGGAACCCCAGATTTAAAACAAGACATTTTAGGTTGAATGGTGATCTGTCCAGGACAAGCCCATTAATGCCCAGCTAATGCCCGTAAAGATCTGCAAAAATCTTTCTTTCCAGTAAACCCATGGCATTCTGAGTATTATTTCTCATTATATTTGAGACATATGAGGTGGGACTGGTGCCATAAGGGATAGGTTAATTTCATCAGGGGCGGGATTTGTGATGTGGCAATCAGAGATTGGCTGATCACCATGCTATTTACTTTAATGTCCTGTCTGGAGTTTCCTAATTTAATTTCCAAAAACCGGGCTGTCTGGGTGAAAACCGGACAGGTGGCAACCCAACATACACATATGAAAGCCTTCAATACAAATATGATTCAGCAGCACTACTATTGATACTGTATAATTGGAAATGTCTCTGCAGAGTGTAAGAGGCAGCAGATTTGACTAGTAGCTCTAGGCCACATAGCAACAGTTTAGTGAAATTGAGCATTCATTTAAGAGACTGCAATAGGTATGACTGCAAATTTGCCATCGGATGGCAGTTTGCCAGACAGATTTTACAGGTGGTAGCCAGACCTGCCTTGAGTAATAACTAGGCCCCATTAAGATAAAAAACGTATATTGCTTATTCCCACTTTTACAGATTTTACCAGACTCCATCCAGGCCTCATCTGAAAAAAGTTGCTGACAATGCAGCCACAGATAGTGATGGGCGAATTTATTCGCCAGGCGCGAATTTGCGCGATTCGCCGTCTGCGAATAAATTCGCGAAACGCCCGCGAAAATTTGCGGCGTCAAAAACGGGCGCCGGCGTCAAAAACGGGCAAATTCGCCCATCACTAGCCACAGACAGAGGGGAAGTAGGTAAGATGAGAGGAGTCTATAAGAGCGGAATATAGAGACGGATGAGGCACCATTGGGAAGAGGAGGCTAGATCTGGGAGGATAGCAGAGGAGGCTACTCTGTGATATCAGCATGTGTATGTGGCTATCCCTGCTAATGGAAGACGTATTCGTCTTAAAGGAGACATATAACATAAGTAAACACACCCCTCCCCAATCATTTAGGCAATTATAAATAATATATGGTGCTGGTTTTACTTTGGGCCAAAAATGATCATTAACTTTGAAAATGTGCCTTTATTGGATCTCTCTGTAGATCTGATACAGTTATATGTTTTAAATTCGGGGGCTGGGCGTGTCCTATTGTTCCCTGCCAGAAGCACAATAAGAAGGGTACAGGATGGGAAGTGCAAGTAGGGTTTTGGAGGAAATTTTCAACAAATCAATTTAAAACAGCAGGTTGCTGACCACCCAGTGGGAGACCTGCCAAAGCTTGCACATACCCTACATGTTTTCTCCAGCACATCACAGTGGTTCGCTACATGGGCAGCAGCTCATGAGTCAATCAGATTTGGTGGACAGAATCCAGCAGGTTGCACCCATTGCCACACACCACATTTCCTGTTTGGAGCTGATGGGGAATGAACTATTGCAGGTCCTGCTCCTGGAAGGCAGCCAAAAGCTCAGATCTGGAATGACTCTTCTCCCCCAGGCTGGTCAGTTGCAGCATAGTCAGGCAGAGGCAGTGCTGAATTGAGGTATAGCTCCGAAGACCTTGCTCTGGGGTTGTGCAAGCAGAGAAGATATCTGAGGTCGTGGCTATACAATGTTTCTCCTTCATGCCATGGAGAGGTACCTACAGCTTGAGTGGAGCACCCTGCTCACATCCTCCCCAGCATGCAAGAGAATGACCCAATTGGTTGTGTAGAAAATGTTCCACCCCTGCCCATGCCTGCTTGTCCATTGTACAGTGCACCCTGGTACCAAGATCCAGCAACAGGGACACGTCCCTGGCAAATATTGATTAGTTGGGGGCAACGTAAGGCATCAGGAATGGAAGCATGACTGCCCTGTGTCCTGCCACCTTAGTGCTACTTCCATGTCATTGTTTGATAACATTTCATATGTGAACTTAGTTCTGTATGCGACCCTGGTTGACCCAATAAATTCTCTTCTGGCAGTATTTGCACAGTGCTACCCAATGGTCTTCAAACTGGCTAGAAAAAATGTCCACATCACTGAAGTGCAGGCTACCACCTTGATTATCGTGGTAGGGTCAGGAGCCAAAAACAATGGATCCTTGGTCATACACCCAGAGGCCCTGGACCATGGTTCAGTGCTGTCCCCCTGCCTATCTGTCCAGCAGTGGTAGGGAAGTCTCCTGTCTCTGAAGGGTCAGCTCTTCATTGTCATCAACAATACAGTTCCGCCTCTGAATTGCTGATATCAACATCCCCTTTAGCTGTTACCCAGGGTCTATCCCTGTTGTTATAAAAATCTTCCTCTGAAACACACCCTGTATTATACAGTATGAGGCGCCTTCACCCAGCACTCTGACCTGCATCTCCACCCCAGCTGCCTTCTAACCACTTATACAAAGCACAGAGCAATGGTCTCCCATAAACCCCCTTATATATACAGAATGAGGGCTCAAATCCCATTGGTTCACAAAGGAGAGAATAATATGATGTTTTTACCTTTTTGCTAATGTATTAAGTTGTTTTGTAAATTTTTTTTTCTCCTCATGAAATGGGCCGCATGGCAAAATATTGATATTATTAAGTGGCACTGTAGCAGGACAAGATTTCAAGAAGGAAGTTAAATGTAAAGTGAAAATGTTATTATGCAAAAAATACAACCTCTCCGGTAAACGAAAAAGAGGAAGTTACTCCCAGAGAATTTCTGCAGTTTATTCAAAAACTTCTCTACCAGTTCTACTCACTAATCAGCATGGCGTTCCTAGTCTTGATATTTACTCTGTGTAAGTACACTCATATTATTTACTTGGTGTTGGTGGTGCCTATAGTAACAGTGGGATAATAGTTAAGGGAGTGTGACTGTGGGATAGCAGGTATAGTAGGGAGAGATGGTGTCTATAGTAACAGTGGGATAATAGTCTCTGGGAAGGGAGTGTGACTGTGGGATAGCAGGTATAGTAGGGGGAGATGGTGTCTATAGTAACAGTGGGATAATAGTCTCTGGGAAGGGAGTGTGACTGTGGGATAGCAGGTATAGTAGGGAGAGATGGTGCCTATAGTAACAGTGGGATAATAGTCTCTGGGAAGGGAGTGTGACTGTGGGATAGCAGGTATAGTAGGGGGAGATGGTGTCTATAGTAACAGTGGATAATAGTCTCTGGGAAGGGAGTGTGACTGTGGGATAGCAGGTATAGTAGGGAGAGATGGTGCCTATAGTAACAGTGGATAATAGTCTCTAGGAAGGGAGTGTGACTGTGGGATAGCAGGTATAGTAGGGAGAGATGGTGTCTTTAGTAACAGTGGGATAATAGTCTCTGGGAAGGGAGTGTGACTGTGGGATAGCAGGTATAGTAGGGAGAGATGGTGTCTATATTAACAGTGGATAATAGTCTCTGGGAAGGGAGTGTGACTGTGGGATAGTAGGTATAGTAGGGAGAGATGGTGTCTATAGTAACAGTGGATAATAGTCTCTCGGAAGGGATTGTGACTGTGGGATAGCAGGTATAGTAGGGAGAGATGGTGTCTATATTAACAGTGGATAATAGTCTCTGGGAAGGGAGTGTGACTGTGGGATAGCAGGTATAGTAGGGAGAGATGGTGTCTATAGTAACAGTGGATAATAGTCTCTGGGAAGGGAGTGTGACTGTGGGATAGCAGGTATAGTAGGGAGAGATGGTGCCTATAGTAACAGTGGATAATAGTCTCTGGGAAGGGAGTGTGACTGTGGGATAGCAGGTATAGTAGGGAGAGATGGTGCCTATAGTAACAGTGGATAATAGTCTCTGGGAAGGGAGTGTGACTGTGGGATAGCAGGTATAGTAGGGAGAGATGGTGTCTATAGTAACAGTGGGTAATAGTCTCTGGCAAGGGAGTGTGACTGTGGGATAGCAGGTATAGTAGGGGGAGATGGTGCCTATAGTAACAGTGGATTATAG